>NC_133369.1:51448544-51493281 GCF_049309525.1 Garra rufa
TGTGAATCATTTGTGATGCAGCTTCAGGCACAGCAGAAGTGAGTATAAGGGTTTTTTATGCATCTTTGCAAACGGTCTTTCTTAATAATGTGCTTGTTGGCAAGTTTCACTGATAAACGCAGCTAAATGTGGCTAAAGTAAACATTACAGCTCTAACTCCCTAAGCAAAGCTGATTTACATTTAAAGGGCCCATGCGATAAAATGAGCTGATATTTTGCAGAGCTGATTTTGACAAACTAGAAGGGTGTTTTTTTACACTACTATTGAGAATTTTTTAACCAAAGTATATTAGAGACTTTTCATTAAGACCTAAAGAATCATATGAACTTGGGAAAATGGGCATCCGATGACCCCTTTAAAAGTAAAAACCCATTCTAAACCCAGACAGGACTTACTGATCATTTATTCAAAGCATGTGATTAATCACACAAGTGTAAAGCATTTCTCTAATCATTAAAGAGTTCATTCAAAAATAAGCTTTTATGGCGCTTAAAACCATCCACTGAAGATAAAAAAAAAATCTCAAGGTTGTGAGAAACATAAGTGTGTGTACATGATGACAGGTGAAATTTAATGGTGAATGATTCTTTTCTCATGCAGTTTGAACACATATTGTACTAGATTTGTGCAGAAATCACTGTCTCTACTGACATGAGTTGCAATGATGAAAGTGTGCAATGCATGCATCATCTCAGACGACGTGATTGGTTGCTAGGATAAAGGGGTGGGGCAACACTGACTTGTAGCCTATAAGGGTGAGAGCGGAAGGTGCTTTTGCGGTGCGGGAGTAAGGATCGCCGGTCCTTGACGGATTTCTGTTTCAACTTCAGTCAAACATAAAGTACATGTAAGCATCATCACCCAAATCAGGATGGGAGTCATTACATCACTAAAACCATAAGAACTATGTTCAACCAGAAAAGCATTTGAAAATGCTTGTAGGGCTTCCGATTAATCGCACAATGTTGTGAGGCGTGTTTAGTCAATGAAGCCGGTACTTTGATAAGTAGTAAATCTCCATCAGGTGCGTTCAGCTGCGTTCAGAGCACGATTTGGTGTAGCTTGTCAGTGATTTACGTCTCTGTGTATTAATTGCCGCTCCAGCTGAACGCACGTGATGGAGATTTACTACTTATCAAAGTACCGGCTTCATTGACTAAATGCGCCTCACAACATCGTGCGATTAATCGTGCAGCCCTAAGTGCTTGTAAATATAATCACCTCTAAGTAGTTTCATGATGACACAATACCTAATGAATTATTTAAATCATAATCTATATAGTCAACCTTTTAATGTATTTAAAGCTGCAGTCCATAAATTTTGGCACTCCAGAAACAGTTCAGTGGTTAATAAACTAAACTGCACGCGTCTTGCGGAAGAACATTGTGGTCAGAGCTACTTCTAAAACAGTCTGAAAACAGTCTGAAAAAAGCCCTAGATAAATAAAAACAAAAAACGTAGTAAACCATAGTGATTCATGATAAGCCAAATGGTTTGGAAAATGGCTTCATGACGTACTCACTTATTATATAAATTGTGTACATTTTGAACACAAAAAAAGTTATGGACTGCAGGTTTAAATTATTAAATAAATAATAAAAATAAATACTGATATTACCAGCAGAACTATGTTAGAAGCTTATAGTAACTTGTATAGTAACTTGTAGAAGTAGCAGCAGATAGATAAACTAAAATATCAGCTTAAGTACTGAGTAAAACAAATCACTGAAAGAGAAAAATAATAGTTTAATCACTAAATGAAAATTGAAACTATCTTACATCTCACATCTAACAATTTTGATTATTTGTTTCATTAAGCATGCCATTTGCACTTGAGTAGTTTTATGCATGTTGTCATTGTCTCCTGTGCAACAGTATGATGTCCCTTTTTTCTCTCTTAGTTTGTATGTACATGCATGTGTACCTTGTCATTGGACTCGTGTAAATATACACTACTGTGTCTCGTCCTGATAGGAATGGAATCGGGCAGTCTCCGGTCAAGACTACGAGTTTTCTGTGCATCTCCTGGTAGCAGAGGTGTGTGGTTAGACTAAAATAGGTGGAACAAGAAGTGGCAAGATTATTAGGACTGGTAATGAGGTATGTCAGGAAAACAAATTGAAATACTCTCAAAACGTGTACATGCACACACAGACGCACACTTTCAATTAAGCACTGCACGGGGCACTGAAACCAGGATTACAGGGTTCTTACACCTTTTCCAAAGTAAAATTCAAGCACTTTTCAAGCACTTTCAAGGTGCATTTTCAAGATTTTCCAGCACTGTGGTAAATTACTTATTCACATACATGAGTTCTTAATTTTAAATCAGATGTTATTGTGCTATTAAAAAACAACTGTCTAGATTGCATATAACATTGCCCCATATTAATAGTCACCATTCAGTATACAAATTATATAATTTAAAATATATAATTAATATAATTTACTGAGTATCTGTAGTATTTTAAAAATAAAATTTAAAGGCTTTTTAAGACCTGCACAAATAAAAGTAATACTGTATGAGTGGAGTAGGGCAATGTCTATGGTAACACATTAATGACTGCTATAAAATGACTGTAAAAAAAAATATGATAAACTAAAATTCTAAAACTTGAAAACTTTCTAAAACTTGGAAGGATTTTCACAAATACATTTCACATTTCAGCCTAAAAGTACTAAAAGGTAGTCAAAAAGACAATATAAAATTAATAATACAATTTAACTGGCCCAAATGAAAAAAGACCATTTTTTAAACATTGAAAATATTTTTGATTGACATTTAGACTTCTATCTGATTTTCTATTCACAAATATCAAGGTATTTTTTTTTTTCATTATTTACAGTGTATCTGCAGAATTTTTAAATATCAATTTAAGGCAATTTATGACCCTTTTTATGAGCTACACAAGTAAAATGAACACCGTAGTGGGGTTGAACAATGTACAGTAACATTAAGCCATAAAATGACATGATTTATAATTCAGATTTTCACAAAAACAAAACATCTTATACAATGGCATTTCAGCCTTTATACCTTTAAAATGGATAAATCAAGTATAATTTATTTAAAACATAAATATTACTGTCTTAATTGTTTATATTTTTAGAAAGCACATAACTTTTACATTTACAACTCTTATGTGTTTGCTGCATAAAAAAATGGGCCAATATTTGTAATAATCTTACTAAACCAAGTGCACCTGTCTGCAGCCTGCAGAAAGCTTCTCTACTAAACAGCTGAATATTCGCAAATTCATTCCCTGCCACGAGGGGGCGCTTTAGGAGTGCTGAAATTCTACGGTTTCCTAGTAGGGATGGGCGATACCACTTATTTTGTTTTCAATACGATACCGATACTTTTAAGGCCAGTATCATCGATATCGATACCGATACAATACTTCTAAACTTAACTTTTAAATTATTACATTTATTAAATTAATAAGAGTAAAATATGTAATTATACCCTTAACATTATATTTGAAATGCATTTTAACATTTCATATGCAACCAATTAACATTTTTTTTTTTTTTTTTTACACGTGGTTAAAATATGTTTACTTGTAGTGGTAACTAACTACATAAGGGGCTGCCAGTGACAGGCTGTTGCACACATAAAATACAAAATTTTTATTCTGACAGTGTATAATTTATATACAAAACATGATCAATGAACTTTAAGTGTTAAAGGTTGTATCAGCGATTTCTAGCCTAAAACATAAAGTGTCAATTTCAGCTGACCTTTCTTCACGATCCGCTCGCTGCCTGCCCCATAAATTGTCTGTGAAAAAAACGCGTCTCTCTGGTCAGCCTAGGGTCCGAGATATGCCAATAGAGATATGACAATTTATGGGGCAGGCAGCGAGCGGATCGTGATGAAAGGTCAGCTGAATTTGACACTTTATGTTTCAGGCTAGAAATCGCTGATACAACCTTTAATTTAAAGAAATGTAATTGCACAAATTATGTAGGCTACAATTTCAGTTTGTTTTTTTGTGAAATAGCTTAAACATGTTTTTATTTTCTGTCCTCTGATAAGCATTGTTCTGGGCTGCCGTTTCCCAAAAGCATCAATGCTTTCTTATGATACTTTTGGGAAATGCAGCCCTATTTGAATGCACTGTCTGAAGGGAGTGAGTGCTCTCTGTGATTGATTGGTTCTGTCTTGCAACATTTGCGTGCGTTCAGATGAGTAGGAAAATTGTTATATCATGCACAGTTATTCCCTAACATAGGTTATACGTCCAATTCAATGCACATTGTACGCCTTGCTTTTTGTTAAATAAACAATCACTGGTAAATAAAACACGCCTTAGTATCGATATTTTTAATTTGAGTATCGATACTTTCGATACTCGCATCAGTATCGATATATCGATACTTTAGGATCGATATGCCCATCCCTATTTCCTAGTAACGGCTGTACACAAATCAGCATTAACGCAGTTTTATCAGACATGAAATGAAAAAGCCAACGACACGTTTCTGAGGACAGTCGGTTCCCTTCAGATACATTCATATAAAGACATCCGTGCCGCGTTTTGACTTTGAAACGTGCAGTGTGTATGTTTATTCAGTATGACATCATTCCCATTTGAAGTTTTATCCAGCCCTATCGCGATTCTCGTATTTCCGTCCCTAACTCTTAAACTTATAATTAAGCCTTTTCTTATATTATTTAATACATTTAAAACTTTGTATGGCCTTAACTTTGATAAGGCTAAATTGATGAGTTTGTAATGACTAGCACGAGCCCTCTACTTTAAGATAGTCCGGTGAAACATTCTAGCAGCCCGACTGGAAAACACAATAGCCCGGGACATCGGGCTGGCAATTTTGCGATCCCCAAATTCTCGTTTTAAACATAATTCTTATTTGTCGTTTTAAAGCCATCAAGGACTGATGCAACAACCTCTTGATAACTGGCATGTTTTATCTACCGCTCTGTTCCATCAGAGGGCGCGCAGCAAGAAAGACCGGCAGATCACACTACAGCCTCACGTGCACACTCGAGCGGAGCTGTTTTTTTCTTTTCTTTCTTTTACATATTATAAGCATAACAAAAAATAACTATTTAGTATGAAAGCGAATTAATATGAAACTGCATATTCAAGCACTTTCAAGCACTTCATCCAAAATCCAAGCATTTTTCAAACCTTGAAAACACTACATTAAAATTCAAGCATTTTCAAGGAATTCAAGCACCCGTACGAACCCTGGGATTAGTAGGTTTTAATAAACCAAATTGAAAGGGATTTTCGAGACTTCCTGACTAGATATTTTTAATGCTGATAAGCACCAGAATCTGTTGTCAGTCTCACCTGTGATTTAAGACCGATTTTAGGAAGCTCCCACTCAGATCTGGAGCCATCTGCACTGTAGTAATACAGCCGGCCTCGCTCGTCTGTGTGTCTCAACCACTATATGCATATACACAACACACACAGACATGATTTGCAAAATGACACCTTCAAAATCAATTAGTTGCCTGAACAACTACTAGACTGATCGGTCTGAAGGAAGCTCTCTAAAGCAGGTTTCGGGTTCACCAAAATCCAACCAGATGCATTTCTCACACAAAAGCATACAATTGAGGTCAAAAGTTTACATACCTTGCAGAGTCTAAAAAATGTTAATTATTTTATTTTATTAAATTGCATGTTATTTTTTATTTAGTACTGACCTGAATAAGTTATGTTACAAAAGATCTTTACATACAGTCTGCAAAAGAAAGCATTAGTTGAATTTACAAAAATGACCCGATTCAAAAGTTTAGTATTAATACTAAAGTATTAATTTTTTAATACTGTGCTGTTACCTAAATGATCCACAGTGTTTTTTTGTTTAGTAATCATTGTTTATGAGTCCCTTGTTTGTCCTAAACAGTTAAACTGCCCATGTCATTCAGAAAGGTCTAAATTTATATGGGCAGTTTAACTGTTTAGGACATCTTCATTCTGTTCAAAAGTTTACACCCCTGGCTCTTAATGCATAATTTTTCCTTCTGAAGCATCAGTGAGTTTTTGAGCTTCTGTAATAGTTGCATATGAGTCCTCAGTTGTCCTCAGTGTGAAATGATGGATCTCAAAATCATACAGTCATTGTTGAAAAGGGTTCAAATAAACAAAAATGCTGAAAAACCAAAGTATTTGTGGGACCTGAAGGTTTTTTCTAAAGAACAGCAGGCAGTTTAACTGCTGAGGACAAACAAGGGACTCATGAACAACTATCACTAAACAAAAAAAAAAAAAAAAAAACAGCTGTGGATCATTTAGGTAACAACACAGTATTAAGAATCAAGTGTATGTAAACTTTTGAAGACGGTCATTTTTATAAATCTTTTCGTCCACTATATATAAACATCTTTTACGTGAAATATCTTATTCAGGTCAGTACTAAATTAAAAATAACATGCATTTTGTATTATCCCTCTTATATTGGTAAAATACTTAACATCTTGCAGATTCTGCAAGGTGTATGTAAACTTTTGACCTCAACTGTATCTAAAGCCACCATTCCAATATCTCCAACATTCAAGTACATTTCACTTCCTATTGAAAATTATTTGCTCAAATTGGATATGAAATCTAACATGCACATTTTTCAACACAGCTCCCATACTACTTACTCTCCACTAGGCATGAACTGTCATTTGTCGGAGACAGTAAAAAGGTGGCTCAAAAACACATTCAAAAACAGCTATGTGCATGTTTTTAAAACTTAACGATAAGGGGTTGAAAAACAGTGAGGGCTGTAATAGCAATAAGTTAAAGGGGATAGACTAAAAAAAAATGAACAGTAACAACTAATTCACAGCTTATTGCAAGCCAAAAAAAGCTGACTAGTCGATTTTTCAACCACTGTGATCATCTCTAGATGCACAGAACCAATTGTTATAACAAGTCTTACAGTATGTTAACCATACAAATGAGGAAAAACAAGTGTGGCCATATAATAAACAATAAAAAAGCCGGTTGTTGATGAAAAAAAGTTAGTAGTTTCTTCATTTGTGAGCTTAGTAAAACAAAAATTATCAACCATGCAGCAAGAGACTCAGTTTGTCTTTGTACCTTCTCATTAGTATAATCAGACACATAGAGAGTGTGTCCATGCTCATCCATTTCCTCAGACCAGCCTCTAGGGGGCGAACCGTACTGGCTGTCTGATTGGCTGCTCAGACAGTTTTCCTCTGATGACAGAACCTTCACCCAGCCAATCACCCAAAAGCAAGACAAGAAGAAATATAGAGAGAAACAAAGTAGAAGAGTTGATTCAGAGAGGCAGACAAGAAAAAAAGAGAGAGATGAGAAATAAATCACCAGTCAGTCACAACTAACCCTTCACCTACCAGAAAAAAATCAAATACCCAGAAGGCTTTGCATGCATATAAATACAGAGCTCAGGTTGCAAAAGAGTTTAGCTATCCCATCATGCATTCCCCACAACCACAATGGATATTTAGTCCCTTATGAAATTGTTCTTCCCCATTGTAAGCCACATAGGACATACAAACGTGACAATACATGCTTGTGTGTTTGTGCATGCATGCATCACCGTTTGTTGTTTTGTGTCTAATCTGTTGTGTGTACCTCAGTGTCAGTCATGTCTTGCTTCTCCTCTTTCCTGGAGAGGCTGTCCCGTGCCCGTGGGGGTTTCCAGGTCCTCTCCTGCGTGCTGCGGTTGTAGTAGAAGTGTCTGCCATTATGGTCTCTGTGAGTCTCCCAGTCGCCATTGGTGTGAAGCGGAGAGGAGGATGGCAGTGGAGGTGTGCAGGACTGTGAGATCTTCAGTTCCTGCAGGTTTGTGTAGACAGGAGAGTCAGGCCTGTCCTGCCCCGAACCTAAAGTCTGCATTAGAAGAGAGAGGCAAATCCTCATTAGAAACGGTTGAGGTTTAATAGCACAAATAATCGAAGTAAAACTAAAATCACGAAAAGGTTCACAAAGAAAGTAATTTCAAAGAATTTAAAGATATCCAACACCATAGTTTACTATACAAATTAAATGCAACGCAACAACACAGGGGTTTTGTGGGCCAAGGAAGAGTTTTTACCAGATCTGGAATAAGGAGCAAATAGGTCCAAATAAGTCACCTCCTTAAATAAAAAACTAGACACAGAAACACACAAGGTCCAAAAAGTTGAGTTTAATTTGATTAACTTTTTACTACCAGTCAAAAGATTTTCAATATTTTTTAAAAGTCTCTTCTGCTCACCAAGCCTGCATTTATTTGATCCAAAGAAAAGCAAAAACAGTTTTGAAATATTTTTACTATTTAAAAATAACTTGAATATATTTTTAAATGTAATTTATTTCTGTGATTTTAAAAGCTGAATTTTAGCATTACATGATCCTTCAGAAATCATTCTAATATTCTGATTTGCTGCTTAAAAAACATTTATTTTTATCATGTTGAAAATAGCTGAGTAGAATTTTTCAGGTTTATTTGATGAACAGAAAGTGCAGAAGAACACCATTTATCTTTCTATACATGTATATAAATGTTTCTTGAACAGCAAACCAGAATATTAGAATGATTTCTGAAGGATCGTGTGACACTGAAGTAATGGCTACTGAAAACATAGCTTTGATTACAGGAGTAAGTTACATTTTAAAACATATTTAAATAGAAAACAGTTATTTTAAATAGTAAAAATAAGTTTTTAAAAAAAGTATTCAGTTAAAAAAAGCACAGAGCGTTATGTTGTCTAACACAAATTGTATGTATTCTGTCAGCAACAAGTAGTACTGGGGTCTTCTTGTGGGTTTCCATCAAAATAAAAGACATTCAAAAATGTTAGCATTGTAATTTTACAATTGTCCGTAAAATAAAATAAAAAAGTAAGTAAAATTAAGACAAAAATACATTTATTTTAACATTCTTATTTGCTCAGCAATGCTGCATTAATTTGTACATTAAAAAACACATGCCTGATTAAAGAAGGGGTATTAGAAATGGCCAATTATTTTACTAACTCATTAATTTTAATGAATATAATTTTAAAAATGTTCAGTGTTAAGTAAATTTTTTAAATTGTTATTTTGTAATTGATTTTCTTTTTTTGAAAAGCAAGACAAAACTGTAAAAAGCACATTTTGGCTATCTAATTTATGCAATGGTGAAAAAAACTGGCAGAATACATGGGGAGAAAAATTGCCTTTGGCCCACTGTTTAATTTTGTTCGGCTTCAGCCAAGAATTTCCATTTGGGTGCATCCCTATAAATGAACAACTATTAAGAAAACTGCATATCATACTTGTATTATACATGTATTACATGAGATATCTCACAAATGCACACTAATTTTTCGCCATGTCAAAGTTCCTGTAATCAAACCTGTTAAAGTTTCAGTTTTTCCAGATTTTTGTCATATTTTCTCGTTTGAACGAAAACCAAAAATGTGGTTTTATGGCATCTGTGGCAGCCAAACTATCGATGCATCCCTACTGCTCACAGGAACTGATTAGAATAGTATTTTCTTCATGAGGGACTATGAGACTAGAACAATAGATAAAGTCACAGTCAGACAGGGAAACAGAGAGGCTAGATTAGAGGGAGAGAGACTTCAAACCTGAAACTTATTTATAGAAGAACCAGCACAACCACATTCCAGGCCCTGAACACACACCTGAACTCACACTTACTTTACAACCAGGCCTCTCGAGATTAAAGGCATAAAAACAAAACAACCTGGATGAGGAGGAATATGACACAATAGAACAAAAAGCATTGATTAAAAAAAAAAACTCTAGTCCTACAAAAAACTAAAAAGAGAGGGAGAGAAAGAGAGATGGAGGAAGTGAATAATTGTCCAAACAATGAACTCTAGGGCTTGTCATTCAATCAAAACTGTTACACAACAGCCCCATGGGTAATTTAATTATGACTAAGCACATTAGAGTAAATTTGTGAGAGAGAAAGCTCTCTATTTTTATCAAATTATAATGCAAGTGAAGTGATCCAGTCTAGTCCGAGCTTCCAAAGCCAAAGAATCCCAGCATGCATCACTGCACCCTCTGAAACAAGGTAGCTCACATGAATGTGTGCATGGTGAACATGGATGTCACTTAACAGTTTAAGCCACAGAGGATAATGTCATCAGATTAGAGATTCGGCCTAAGCCCAACAAACAAATGCTAATCGACTGGTGTGATCAAACTTGGACTTTTAAGGTCAAAGAGAGAGAAAGAAACATGGAGAACCTACACTGATGTCCTAAAATTAAGGATGTGATCACAACGGTAACAACTTCATACACAAGACTTCACCATAGGGCTGTCGCGATAACCGCAATATCGCAATACCGCGCTATTGACGTGCATAACCGCAGAGGAATGCAACAACCGCAGCAACCGCGATATTTGCCTGTTTTCTTTTTTCCTAAGGATTTGCCCTTCTCACTTAATGCCTGTGTGCTGAATATTAAATTAATAATAAGTTATTAATGATTACATAATGTGTCTATTATGAGGCTCAGTAGATATGCACTTAACAAGCCTAAACAGACAGCGAATGAGAGAGAGATCGACTGAGCTTGTGCGATTACCTGCGTCTGTCTTTCAGACCGAGTCAGGCATGTATGTGAAACTAGCTTGTCATGTCCAAGGAAAGTGAAATCTCTGTCTTAACATCGATGCTCTGCTGGTCAGCTGAGCCTTTAAAAGTGACGATCAAAGTTAAAATGATTTCAACTTCGTGTTTCATTACGTCTCTCTTTGAATAAATAAGCGTTTTTGAACGTGTAGTTGAATGAACGGTTTAAAGACTTACTCAAAGATAATAGTCTCTTGCCTCCATCTTGTGGCGTAAAAATGAAACTGCACTGACTGACAGCTAGCCTAGAACACGCAGGTGAAATACTGACAGAAAGTCTCTTGTCCAGTCAGACTGGAGGGTGCGCGCTAACTGTTGTATGTATGAAGATTTCAGATGCAAAGCCTCTAAATATGTCTGACATTTTTCTTCAAAATTTGCATTTCTTTCTGGCTAGGTTTCTATGTAAGTACTGTTTACTTCACTTCATGTATCAACGCGATTTGGTTTCGGTTTACTTAACTTCATGTATCAACGCGATTTGGTTTCGGTTTATTGATTTCTGAATATGACCTTACATTGTAACAGCCTACACACAATTATATATATATATATATATATATATATGGCGGTAATACCGCATACCGCGCTACTGAGCCACTCAAAATTACCGCAAGGGAAATTCCTTAACCGCGACAGCCCTACTTCACCAACAACTGTACTGAAAATTTAAGTAATGGCCGTCTGTGTTGTGTATAGCATGTGTGCAAAAGTAAACGATTATAGTTATCAATAACGAACACAAATTTCAAGCTTCTTTGGCCAGCAGGCACATAGCAGTGATGACGAGTGCTGAGGCGATGCCACAAAATCCATGCTTCAATTATCTTTGGCTCGTTAATTAATACTAGTGTGCACTGAACAGTTCAAAACAGGTAGGGTAGGCCAAAAAACTCCCATCTCATTTTGTTTTCTAACTTCAAAATCATCCTACATCGCTGTTTTACCTTTTTTTTTGTAAAGAGCGTTTGATCTTCTTTGCACGTTCACTTTGTAAACACTGGAAGGTACTTCTTCAGCGATGCAGGACGATTTTGAAGTTGGAGGAGAAAATGAGATGGGAGTTTTTCGACCTACCCTAACTGTTTTGAACTAGTTTCGCTAGATAAGGTCTTCTTCGTTGGCTGAGATGGTTTAGAGCCCTTTAAAGCTGCATTTAAACTGCATTTTGGAGGTTTAAACTCGAGGGCACCATAGAAGTCCACTATAAACAAAAAAATATTTCTTCACAACTGAAGAAAGCAAGACATGAACATCTTGGATGACAAGAGGGGGTGAGTAAATTATCTGTACATTTTTGTTCTGGAAGTGAACTTCTCCTTTAATGCTGCTAGTAGCTAATCTCTTACTAAAACCAAACCCAGCCAATTATGCCATCTCTCATGTGCCTGTGGCGGGATTATGTAATGGCTAAGAGGAAGAGAAAACATTTTTAAAAAGACAAAATGTAAACAAATAATGTTCTTGTCTGTGGAAGCAAACCACTGAATGTGTTTGAGCCAAATTAGTTATACATAAGGAGCCTGCAGCAAAAAAAAAACAATCATACAACTAGTTTCCACAACGGAAACTCACCAGTAAAGCATTATACATACGCTGAATAATGATCAGGAGACAAAAAAAAGTATAACAATGACAACAATAGAAACCCAAACAAAACAAGCAATGTATAAACACAGATGATCGCAAACACAACAAATAATATATTAAGAGAGAACCAGATTGTTGTTTAAACTTTAAAGAAAATGAATAGTCCTGTATCCATTAGTGCACTCCCCAGTGAAGAAGATAGAAGAAATATGCACAGATCAAGCTTTTGACTTCATAAGATGTTAATTGCTGAACTGGAGTCGTGTGGATTATTATGATGCATTTATCCGCTGTTTGAAAAAACATTCTGACGGCACCCATTCACTAAATATGCTAAATTTCTCCAAAACTGTTGTGATGAAGAAAGAATCTACATCTTAGATGACCTGAGTTGAGTACATTTTCAGCACATTTTAATTTTAAGGTGAGCTATTCTTTTAATTACCAAGCCTGCTCCTGATAATTCAAAACACTATTCGATATTAGATGGGAAATAATCAGGAAACCAGCTTGATGTTGACAGATGTGTTGATAGAGCCAGCAGGTGGCGCAATGCTGACCCTGTATGTGTGTGGATTCTCAAGACTGAGGGCAAGGGACAAGGCCTTCAGATACAGACAGGTACATATCAAACTTAACACCTCTCATGCAAATCAATGGGCTTTATATTAAACATTTAATTACACCTTCCTAAAATTTGCCCACCACTTTTTGGCTGATCAGCTGATCTGTGCTTTTGTCTGACTGAGGTTTCATGATCATCAATGTGAAGGTATAATCACCATTGTGCAGTGGTGGACGAAGTACACAAATCAAGTACTTGAGTAAAAGTACAGATACGTATAATAGAATATTACTCCAGTAAAAGTAAAAGTACTCCTTTTTCCATTTTACTTGAGTGAAAGTACAAAAGTACTACATTTTTTGTGTACTTAAGTAAAAAAGTACTGACATATTTTGCAATTTTATAAAGGCTAGCATAATAATTAGCATATATATTTTTTATAATCCTACTATAAGCCTTGGTTTTTCCCAAAATAACCACTAGCCTATATGGAGTCAAGATAGATTTTTGTTGTTGATATGGTCTACGTTGACAATGTTCACTGGGAAGCTTACATTGCATTGTAACGTTACCTGAGAGAAAACTGATTTAACCATCTCATTTTCACCAGTAAGAAAAGTGTTTTAAAGCTTGTTATTTTGCGGAACGGCACAGTTATAAATTATTAGAATAAGGCCTGAAGTTAGGAAGAAAAATTTAATTATATTTTCATAATATTTTTCTTTTTTCTCAAACATTGTCTGTGGTGTAAAAACACCCCTGGCCAAATGTCCCCAGAGGGCATCACTTCCCACTTTGATAATTTCTGTAGTTACCATCTGAACATCACATCTTTTCTTTTCCCTCAGATGTAATCTGTCTAGATGGTTGATTATAAATATTTGGACTTCATATCTGAAAATTACCTCAACTTAGCACCAGCAAGCTTGTTAGCTAGACAGTTAGCATCAGCTAACAATATTTACTTATTTTCAGTATGGTTATGAATAAACATTTATTTCTGTATATTAGGCTAGTTGATTCAAACAATATAAAAAAGTATACCGTTAATAAACAATATAAAAACAGACGTCACATAGGGCTAAATGCGTAGCATTTTAATAAAACTGTTGAGGTTACAGCAGCGAGGAATATGAACGTGTAACGTTATGAGTTATTTGATTTAATCTGTGTTATTTTAATGTTTCGTTTTTTTACCTAAAACGAGACGATGTTGATGATGTGTCTGCATTTAATCATTTCAGCGGGCTTAAATACATCACCCTTTACAGGAGATTTAGTTCGCAAACAACTGACAGTTGCAATAATTAATCCTAAAACTCGACATTATATCTTACTTTTCGCAGCATCAGTCGCGCGCGCTCACAATCTCCCGGTTCTTATTTGTGAATTCAGATGACTGGAGACTCGCTCTAAACGGCTCATTTGAATCAGTGAGTTTGAACAGCTGCAATTGGATCAGTCCAATTCGTGAATGAATCGCTTGTGGCGATTTGCGAACCGATTGAAAAGAATCAGTTTGTTCATTAATCAGACACTGCTTCTGCGTCTCGGAGCACGTAATATATTATAAGGAGTAACGACATGTTTTATTAAATGTAGTGGAGTAAAAAGTACGATATTATGCTTTGGAATGTAGTGAAGTAAAAGTAAAAGTTACTCAAAATAAAACTACTCCAGTAAAGTACAGATACTTGAAAAATGTACTTAAGTACAGTAACGAATTACAACTACTTCGTTACTGTCCACCACTGCCATTGTGAAGCACTCATGGTGCAAGAAAGTATAATTTATTTGATCATTTATTGAACAAAAAATGGAGATGCAGGTTTGATTTTACATGCAACAGCAAAGTAACCATCTTTGTAGTATTTAATGGTTCCATCTTTATACTAGGGCTGGGCGATAATTCGATAACAATAATTATCACAATATAGTTGTTGTTGTTGTTTTTTTTCCTCGATAAAACGATAATGACAGTTCAATAAGAACTCGATAATGTTTACGCACTATGCGTAACGCTGCACAGGCATTTTGCAGCCTGCACTTTCGGATGCCGCGAGCGGTATTTAGTTTACAGCCACAGGGCTCTACAGTGCGACCATTTCACTCGCATTTCTGACTAAAAATTAGTACGTGCGACTGTAAAAAAATATTTAGGAGCACCATGTGTGACTGACCCGATCAGCATATTTGTGTTTGCGCTCAGCGGAGCTTCAAAGGTTTCTATGTGTTTTTGCAACGTTGAGTAATGTATCACAGACATATCTCACAAATCCTTTCATAAATAAAGTGTAGACAGAGTGTAAATAAGAGACTGATTGTGCAGTATAGACAGCGTCGTTGTTTATAATAGAGCTTTGTGATATCGCGAACTAAGATGAGTGACAGCTTTTAATAATTTTTAAGGGAGTTTGTAAATGAAATATTGATCTAATACAGCAGTTAAATAAACAAGAAGTTATTATTAAGACTTACATTGACAGACTACAACACTATGCCTGATTTTGCTCTATTTCATCTTCAAAAGTAGTCTGAAACAAGTCACAACTGCGCACATCTCCATTCAAACACAGCGGTGTTTCGTTTATGAATGAAACGTGCGTTTTTAAACGAATCTAGTGAAATGATTCAATTTCCCATTCATAAAGACAATCCCTTGCTTTATTCCCAAATGAACCATCCGTCCGAACGAATCAAATGAATGATATGATTCAGTAATTAAATCAGTGCCTTACCGCCACCTGCTGGCAGATCTGTTCAGTTATTTAAATCTTTAATATTTCTGTATTCAAAAATTTATATTTAAAACAATCTCAACATGAATTTATGATTTTGACTGCACTCATGTCACATCTGAGCCTCATTAAACATATGAAAAGGTAAAAACAAAGATAAAAAACTAAATTCCCCTGTAAATCACTTTGAGGAGTCAAATATCACCTCATAATAGGAAGGCTTATTTTTTATCAGAGTTTTGATTATTGTTTAGAATGTGCGCCTAGCAAGAAAAGTAAGTGTAGAGCCCTGAGCCATTATTTTTTTATTTATATTGCCAGACAGCTAAAACATTTTACAAAATGTGTTAAATCAGCTGCACAAAGGGATTGGCATGCTGAAAAGATTTGTCTATTCTTATTTTTGTTGAATGATAAATATACTTAAAAATCACTTTAACTCTGCATTTACAGTCAGAGCCATGTAACAAGTGTTGTATCATATTACAGTTCTTATTTTTTTATAAAAAACGTTTTATATATTCTATTAATATTAATAATATTGTATTCTATTGATGATGATTTTACTAGTAATATTCTAATCTGTGTTCTACCTCAATTGATCATTGTTTGGAAAGTATTTGTCATGTTCTGACAATTAACCATAAATAATAATTAACTGTCTGGTTTTTCTTTCATTCAGGAGTAAAAATCTGCCTTTAAAATTGATAGATATAAAGATTTGACATTTATCGTGATAATTACTGATATTGACTGATATGAAAAAAATTATCGTGATAATTTTTTTTGCCATATCGCCCAGCCCTACTTTATACATTAAATTCATACTGCAAACTTTGGTATAATTAGTTGCTTTAAATGAATAATCTGAGCCAAAAAGAATAGGATACAGCAGTGAATTGTGCTGTGTGTGCAAAATTGTGTCTATAGAAAGACATCTACACAGCACAAATATGCGCCTTTATGTGTATGTGAGTGTGTGCGAGGAGAAGATTGCAGGAATGAGGAAGCATATGTGAAGTCGCAGCATGTCAGAACAGAATCCCTTGAAAGCAAAGAGAGCAAAGCTACCTCTTTTTCTCCCTCTCGTAACCTCTATCTACATCTAGTAGCCCCATCTCTATATAAGGGAGAAACTCCCTCTGTTTCTCTTTTTATAACCTCTATAACTACCTTAATTAGCCGTTCTAACCCTATTCTAATTCTTTTTGCCATTACGATGTATCTGTACATTTGTACAGCTAAAGCATTTACAGCTAAGCTGAGAAAACAAAATGAGTAAAAAAAGAAAATTACATATTATATTATATACATAGTGATTGACAAGAAGGGCAAAATGGTGACTATAATTTAATAAAAAAACAACCCTGATAGAAATGAACATAAGAAAATTAATAAATCTCTTCTTTCATTCTTTCAGCTTCATATTGTCATCATTTCCCCCTTATTCCACTCCACAGCTCTGATTCTGACATGAGGAGACTTCACACCTCAAATCAGCAGAACACTGTGTGCCAACATGCCCTAAAGACACAGACGTGTGTGTTTCTGTGCCGGTCTCTAATAGGCACGCACCCAAAACACAGAAGACTGAGGGAATGAAAGAAAGAGATGTCCAAAAAAAGAGAAAGGAGAGAGAAAAAGAAGAGAGTGAGAGGAAGTATGAAAGAAAAGCATTTGAAACACATTCAAAATACAGAAAACCAAAGTCTAGGTCTAAATTCCACTGAAACAGGTATATCTACAGCCAGCCCAGCTTCAAAGTGCAAATCAAAGCCTCCCAGCATGCATCAGCAGGAAGAAGACAACACGCTCAGAAATTAACTTCTGCATTAATGGGCAATATTTGCCCCCTGGAATTTATTACCAAGGACATTTTGTACATTTGTGATTGAACTGAATCATTTAAACGGTTGAATCATCCAGGAAGGAAACACAGTCATGTAGCTCAGAGACACAAAACAGTGTTGTGGCCGTGTTTGGAATGATTTTTGTTGGCGAAATGGAGCAAAAACGGGTGTCTAAAATGTAAGTCTCTTAATTCTTGTCTACTGAACTGTTGTAAAAAAAAAAAATCAATATCACGTTTGTAATCATGGTTAATTTTTGGAGAAGAAAACGGCACTCTTGCTTCACCTACTTCATGCATGCAGTCTCTGCGTGCGCATGGCGAAATGAGCGCGGGACGGGAGAAAAGCGCCGAAATGGAAGATTTGGTCGCAAAAAGAAACGCAACGTCGGTCATATGGAAGTATTTGAGACAAAAAGGATGCTGCTGACCAAAAACAGGAGCTTTGTCGGGAGTGCCTGGCAGTTGTTGCCACAACTCGCGGAAACACTACGAATGTAAGGGACCGTTCACATGTCGCGCCTTAAAACGCGTGGAAAACGCTAGACGCGCCGCTTTCTCCTTCTTTCCAAAGCGCTCTGTAACTTGAGTGGCAGAGTGGCGTCTGCCGTTGCTAAGCAACCATGAGCCGCGCTCTCCTAAAGACGCGAAAGTTTCAGCAAAGATAAATAAACAAAGATAAATGGATTTCCAAAACTAAAAATTGCTTGCAGTAGCTCTGCTGCTAAAAAATGTTATCCCTGTAACAGCTATGATCAGCTAGCTGTTCCTCCATCTTGGCTAAGCTTTTAATGTTTTTTGTGAAAGGAAGAAGCTGATTTCCCTTTCATCAGGGTAAAAGCAACATTCATTATTAATTTCGTATTAGAGCCTTGATTTGCCTGAATTGACAGTGAATAAAGTGAGTCAAAGGCTGTATCCGAAATCGCCCCCTATACCCTCAAATAGGGCACTATTTGAGGGGACAGCCATTTTAAGTGGTGTTCGAAACCATAGTGAACGTTCCCGAGTGCACTCATTCAATCCCACAATGCGAAAACGAGTGTACAACCGATGTACGCTCAACAGCTAGAGATAACCCATAATGCACTGTGAGAGTCGCGCGCCGACTGAATTCCCGCGTCTCGACTAGAGATGCACCGATCTGGATTTTGGGGGCCGATCACCGATCACCGATCACCAAAAGCAGTATCTGCCGATCCCGATATTACCGATCACAGCGTCAAATCCATAAATTCTTCAATATTGTTGTCTCATGTACAAACATTGACATTGTATTAGTATAAAAAGTAGGAAATGAGAAAGTATCATGAATTGACCAGTTTTATTGCAGGCTGAGGCAAATTTCAATATTGAACACTCTCGAGACTCTCATAGACAACTTGGACTCAGCTTACATACAGTAGAGTAAGTGTTGCTTACTATCTTAAACTGTCTTTTGGCAGTAATTATGTGTACAACACAACATTTCACTCTTTTAGAGCTGACACAATTTGTAAACTATGAACCTTAGTTTTTCTGTGGAAAAAGGAGTTAAATCTTAAAATAAAAAAATTATTATGTGCAAAACACACATGTGCACCATAATAAACATTTAACTCTCAGGAGGCTCTTTCTTAGAATCACAATTTAGAGTTTAGCAACAAGCTTTTTGTGGAAAAATAAAATAAATATGCCATACATATGCATACACATACATATACATATACAGGGTGCAATTTGTGAAAAAAACAGAGGGGGGGATGCTTTTGAAAACTTTTTTTTCTCTCTCCATAGGCAGAGGTTGACCAAACTGTTAACTGTAATCTGTTAACAACGCGCATTATATACCCGTCTTTTTAGGCAAGAACCAGATAATGAGTGTCAGGTCATGAAATGTTTTTAATACGACGGAAGCTGTATTATGTGGTCACAATTTAATAAAAACATTGTAAGTTAGGCCTATTAATAGTAATGATTTAATTTCAAACAAGGTATACATTTTATAGAGAAGGTGAACAAAGTATCAATGGAGCTTTTTGTAAACTCCGAATCAGTAAACCACTGCGTCGCAAAAAGATTCACTGTTTCGAAGCGTTCCAATCGGATCGCGAATCATTTGATTCAGAACATTCAACTTCAAAGCGTCATTTGATTTAGACGACTTTAAAGCGTGTATCGCTAATAATTTGATTTAGATTGGGACGTAGGAGCGGCTTCGCGGGACGTTTCATCCCCACCATGGATAAAAATAATTCAGCAGAGGCAGGGATGCATAGACCAGAGGGGAGGAAATCCACCCCCCATCCCCCCCCGGCAAATCGCACCCTGTACATATACATGCACGCTCTTTTTCTTTCTCTGCCTTATCAGAAGCTGTCGCTGAATTTGTAAACTCGGTATACTCCTTAATGTGAGAAACCTTCAAATGTCGTATCATGTTCGTTGTGTTGAAATTCTTTTGTAGCACTCCTCCTCGGGTATCTCCTTTGCACACACCTTGCAAACGGCAAATTTGTTGTCCTTCTCGGACACGTTGTAAAAAACCCATACCGGCGACGTCATCTTCAGTGTTAATGCGTTGTAGAGACAGCCACGCCCATTAGGAGACCCTAGTCTGAGAAGTGGGAATGCGTGCTCTGATGGCTGTTTGTTGTTGTAAATGTCATCTGATTGGCCTGCTCTGATCTATTTTGAGAACTCTGATCAAAACCGATAGCGCCCCTATCGGTAGATTGCGATCGGATGCCGATCGATCGGTGCATCTCTAGTCTCGACAGACGATGGCGCCCGCAGCTGAATCGTCCATCCGTTCATTTTACAAAGCGCTCCTCCACTGCGTAATACAGCGTACAACACAGGTACAAATTCGTTGTAAATTGATTATTAAATTGTTTAACCAAGGTTTATACGTAAACTCCTTGACATAGTTCAAGATAAATCCTTTAATCGTACTACTCGAACTATCCGTTTTAAATGATTGTTAAACAGTATAGCAATACTATGCAAAAGCGGCAGTCCTTCTGGTGCACTTAGTGTCCGAATTCACTCACTCATTTTCATTCACTCCTTCAAGTGGACTGTATGAGTGGACTAATGTAGGGAATAGTGAATAGGGTATAGGGGGCGATTACGGATACAGCCAAACTGTTTATGAAACTACCCAAAATAAGCTTTAAAAAGTATTTTATTTCAGGGTTTTGATTATACTGTACTTTTAAATTTTTTATTCTTTGAAAATGCTTACAAAATTACCCCAATTATTCTTGAATTATTATTTGATTTTTAAGCAGTTCAAAACAACCTGATGAACATAAATGAATTTGTACACATCGCAATATACATCGCAAGAAAAAAATATATCGCGATGTAATTTTTTCCCAATATCGTGCAGCCCTAACCATGAGTGTTTTAAAAACAACTTTTACCCGATCCCTACTAGTCTCAAAAACTACAAATGGCGACACGTCGACGTCACTTCCCTGGTTTGGGAAAAGGACGTAAAAGTGCACCTAATACGTTGACATGCACACAGACGTAGTAGGTGGACTTTTACGATGAAGTCAAATCTACTCCGAACCATCCTTTTAATGCATTCGCGCACTAGTCTAGACGTCACATAATGCATGCGCTGCACTCTGTAGGTGTTTTGAATACTCGATAATGTCAAACTGAACATCGTTAAAACAACAATTACACCGACGATATATATCGCACACCCCTAATAGAAAACAATATAAAACCCTTTTGTTTCATTTTGGACATGTCACATTCTAGCTTCACAGACAAACATGTCAAGCAATGATGTTAGCCAAGTCTTCCACAAGTTATGCAAAAACTCTGTTATAATCACTGAAGCTACTAAATTAATATTTTATTTACATCGTATTTGCACTGTGTTGTTTATTTTGAAGGAATTTGCAAGTGTGCGCACTCAACAACAGCTCCAGCATTTTCAGCGCTGACTAATCTAAGCACCTCTGATTGGCCAATGCATTCCTAAATTCAACAGAAATGCGTTTGATTTTGGTTATAAGCAGGGGCTAAAATTAACACTCACCAAGCGCCAAATGCAAGTAAAAATTGGCATTGGCGAGTATATGTAACAGTGTCAGTCGCCAATTGGCTTTATTCTTTATAACCCAAGAATGTGTCGACCCATACCTGGGGTTACGCTGCCTAAATGGTGCTGTGAAGTAAAGTTTGAAAGGTGTGCATTCGGGTGTAACGTTACTTCTCAAGTCGCTAATTAACTTTTGTAGCTTGAATAAAGATTAATTTGTATAGTTTATGCATATAAAATGTATAGTTTATGTGAAGATTGTTTTAAAATCACTTAAATTAAAAATTGTAAGTTTATATTTCAGAGCCTAAAAATAAGATATAATACCTTTTCTTATTAGTAATGTTGAATAGCTATAATTGATAGGTAAAATTGAGGGGAAATGCATTTAGTAGAGACCCCAGTAGCAGGACAAATTTAAAACATTTAGTCATTGTAGTAGTAATAACTGACTGTTTTTGCAAAAAAGAGTTTCATGTCCGGCAAAAAAACATTTGGTCTGTAAATTTGGTTATGTCACAGGCCATTGGCAGGTGTGCCAAAAAGTTTGTTTTAGGCCCTGGTTATAAAGCCAAACGCTGCACATAATCACGCAAAACGCAGTGCTAATCTAAATATAATTCTACGAACTGACACTTCATTAATTTTCACATTTCATTTTAAATCATGACAGCTTGTTTAATTGCCCCTTTGTCTTGAATTTATGGAGCATTTTAGTGGCAGAAACATAATCTGGTAATCTAATAATGTCTTGAGTTGCTCCTCTTGTTCTGTCACTTAAGGGTCCTCTCTGGGTAACGCAACAAAAGTTTCTTCTGAGTTTCTTGTATGTACAGTAAATAAACACTCTGTGATCATTTCTAGACCACACACACACACACACACACACACATCATGACTAAACCATAATCCAGTCATTTACTACAGACCAACCCTAGAAAGCTCCTCACCTAATGAACAGTAATCCTGCGTGTGTGTCCTCTGTGCCAAGAATGATGAGACGTAGATTATTCTGTCCAATCCTTCTTAGAATGACCCTTGAAGCTAACCAGCCCTCTCAGAACAAGAAATCGACCTTTGAACCTAACCAGTACTTGAGTATGCAAGTTTGCTCTGAACATGAACGTAAGTTATTGTCACTTTGAGGTCAGGTTAAAATCAGAGAGCACATACTGAAAATATAGCCCAGGGTGCACCACGTGAAAACCCTTGGGCAAGATGTTCAAACACTTGATGACATCATAAAACACACCCTGTTGCCACAAAAACAAAAAGTGCATAGTGGATATAAACAAACTAAACTCTCATTCTGGCCATCTGAGGTCAATATAAAGTGCTTGCTCAAGAAATGTCAGAGCAGTCTAGGTGAACGGCTGCACAGACAACACTTAAGAAATCAATGGAAAAACCATTTGGACTTTAGTGTTTTCATCCAAAATGAAATACTCTTTCAAAGCAAGTTAGTTCACTTAGTGGTCACGTTAGAAACGCACTCGGCAGCTATTTTCAGTCACACAAGTATAGGTCATATCTAATTCAATGAGAAAAAACAGAACCTCAAAAACTAGTTGCCAGACTCACATTTCAATAATACAATCAAATTAGCAATGGCGCCATAAATGATGTTTCTCATCCTCAAATAACACTTAAAAAAAGAATACTTATATTCAGAAAGTATGCATTACACTGCTAAAAAAAGATTTTTTATTTATAACTTTTTTTAAATAATTTACTTTAAGAATCCTGAAAAAATGTATTTTGAATTCCTCAATTTATTTATTTATTCATACACTACCAGTCAAAAGTTTTTTTAATGCATTTATTTGATCCAAAGTACAGCAAAAAAAGTGAAATTAGTAAATATTTTTTACTATTTAAAATATAAAAACCTTTTTATTTTTAATAAAAATTTTAAAACTGTTTTTGTCTATACAAAAATATATTTTAAAATGTAATTTATTCTTGTGATTTCAATATTTTATCATTATTCCAGTCACATGATCCTTCAGAAATCATTCTAATTCTTTCTGATTCTCATTCTTCTGCTCAAAAAACATTATGTTGAAAACAGCTGAAATTTTTTTTTTTTTTTTTTTTGAAGAATAGAAAATTCAGAAGTACAGCACTTGTCAGAAATAGAAATCTTTTGTAACATTATAAATGTCTTTTAAATAAAAATATTAATTTTTATAAATGCTTTAAATTCTTTAAAATTATAAATGGCTTTTGAATGGTATAGTGTATAATGTTCCAAAAGCTTATTTCAGATAAATGCTAATTTTGGATCTTTCTATTCATTTCTACTCATTCAAAGAATCCTAAAAAATTTACTCAATTGTTTTAAATATTGATCATAATAAAACCACAACAATTACAATAGGGTTTCAGCACTATGTGCTTAAACCCCTAATAATAATAATGTTTCTTGAACAGCAAATCAGCATATTAGAATGATATTTGAAGGATCATGTGAAACTGAAGACTGGAGTAATGATGCTGAAAATGTAGTTTTGATGCTGAAAATGTAGTATTCCTGTAATCACAGGAATAAATTACATTTAAAAATATATATTTAAATATAAAAAAAGTTATTTTAAATAGTAAAAATGTTTCAAAATTTACAGTTTTTGCTGTACTTTGGATCAAATAAACATTAAAAAAAACTTACCATTCAAAAACTTTTGACTGGTAGTGTGCATATAAAACATGTAAATATATATTATAAAATATTAAGCAGCTTAGGTGTTTTCATCATTGATAAAAAACTAATCAGCACAATAGAATGATTGTGACACTGAATAATAATGGCTTATGAAAATGTAGCTTTACCATCACAGGAATAAATTAAATTTTTAGAGCAATTTTAAAATGTAATGATATTTCACAATATTACTGTTTTTAGTATTTATAAAAAAAATCTGTCAGACTGATAAAAACCTGTGCTCCCTGATTTTTTGTAACTGCATAGAGCCAGCCAATCAAATTCTTGACATTTTTTCTGCAATATGCATCAGCCAAGATCAAATCTGTGGCTGACACTGCATAAATCCCATTTCAAAACTGATACAACACCAGTTATCAGAAACTCAGCATGCAAATCAACCACTGACTCCATTCATCTCTGTCACAAGGTCTCAGTACACAAAATCAACCCTGTGCAGGGATACACAAAGCCTAGGCAGGTTAAACCTTGAGCTCACAGCAGCCTTCTAAAAGGAGAATAGGAATTTGCATTCAAATGCTGTCTATTTGTACACTTATCTCAGGGGACAATTACATTAAAATAAACTTTCACAACAAGGTTAAACAAAGCTGCTGCAACAGTGACAATGATCCATGTTTACAGCGAAGTGTATTAACAGTAGCTACCATACAGTATTAGCATTATAGTATTATGTAAGCTACAGAGCAATAGGGCCATAGAGCAGTCGAACACTGAGATTCGGTGGACAGAGCAAACAGATTAAAACAGCTTATGCGTTTCATCTGCATCAGGGCAGAGGAATCAGAAATCAGATCGGTTTTTACAATCGCATCATTACAGTTGTGTAAAAAGCAAAGGCAAAAACACACATGAGTGCCAAACGCTGTGTGTTTTAGCTGATTTGTGAAGAGATGTAAATGCTGAGTGCATGCTTTCTTAAATTGTGTGTATTCTTGATGCTGTGTGTGTGCAGTTCTCAGGCCAGCTGTCCACTGAACTGTTATGTAGCAGAGCTTATGTAATCCAGCAATGCACATCACGCACATGCACATCCTGGTCACATCAGCATGTCACAGTAACTCAAGACAACAATACAAGCACATCATGTTCCAGCTGTTTCTTTCTGCTGTTTGTGTGCGCATGTGTATACAGTAACCTGTGTGAACGTTTGTATTGCACATGCAACCGCATTTATATAGCTAGATAGAGAAAAGTCCATCATACGTACAACGCAAGTTGTCTGTGTGCCAATAATTTAAGGACAGTTTATCTAAAAATGACAATTATAGCTTTCTCCTGTGTAACACAAAAGAAGAGATTTTAAAGAAAAACAATACTTTGACACTGGACTCCATTAACTTTCACTGTATGGACAAAAATACATTTTCAAAAATATCATTCTCATAAGAAATGAAGTCATACAGGGTCCAGAAACCCATGAGGGTGAGTAAACAATAACAGAACCGCCACGTTTGGGTAAAAGAAACAAACAAGAAAAACAGAGAGAGAACAATTTAAGCATAGGCAACTACAGAAATTGCCATGCATGGTGTAAATGTGTTTGTTCCTCTCTTACCGGCTCCTCTGGGTACATAGTGTCTCCGCAGTGCTGCTCAGTGCAGAATATCCTATAACTGGTGATGCGGCAGCAAGCAACTCTGAACTGTGCTGGATGCAGGATGCTAGAGCCAGTACTAATACATGCACACAAACACCGAGCAACACTCCTCACCCCCTCCCATCTAACACCGTCATGTCATGGTGAACATCCCTATCCGAACTCTCTCCCGCTCTCCCTCTGTTCTCAGAGATTAAGCAAATCTTCATATGAACATAAAGACAATCTTTCTGTTCACACGCATAGATAATGCAAGGAACTACAGACTGAGAGTTTTCTCAGTCTCTCTCTCTCTCTTTCTGGAGAGTGAGATGTACTAGTATGTCCTCTACGTTCCTGCAGGTGACCTTTGGTCACGCACATTAACTGATACATTTGCACAAACAGAACACGCCTTGTTTCAAAGAGTTTTTAACTAAGGCATACTGAAGACTACTGAAATGACTATACCAAGTCCCTTATTTTGGTTTGAGGATTTCTGATGTTTACAGGTAGTCCTTCATGAGGGAATGAGAACAGGTTGGCATTTAGACTATATTTACAGTGTGACTAAAAATGTGAAATTTGTAAATAGGTAGAGAGATTTTGCTATACCATTTACACCACATATTTAATCAGCTATCAACTATAATTTTTACATTACATTAACTAAAAAAATGGGTAAGAACAGAGGGGGACGAATCCCAATAAAGCTGAGGTACACTACCAGTCAAACGATTTTTTTGGACAGAAAGTAAAGCTTAAATTCTGCTCACCAGCCCTGCATTTATTTGATCCAAAATACGGCAAAAGCAGTAATATTGTGAAATATTTTTACTATTTAAAATAACTGCTTTCTATTTGAATCTATTTTAAAATGTAATTGTGACCCTGGACCACAAAACCAGTCATAAGGTTAAATTTGACAAAACTGAGATTTATACATCATATGAAAGCATATGAATAAGCTTTCTATTGATGTATGGTTTGTTAAGATAGGACAATATTTGACTGAGATACATCTATTTGAAATCAGAAATCTGAGGGTGCAAAAAAATCAAAAAGACTGAGAAAATCACCTTTAAAGTTGTCCAAATTAGGTTCTTAACCATGCATATTACAAATCAAAAATTACATTTTGATATGTTTACAGTAGGAATTTTACAAAAAATCTTCATGAAACATGAACTTTACTTAATTTCTTAATGATTTTTGGCATAAAAGAAAAATAAAAAATTTTGACCCATGCAATGTATTTTTGGCTATTGCTACAAATATACCCCAGCAACTTAAGACTGGTTTTGTGGTCCAGGGTCACAATTTATTAATATCATTACTCCAGCATCATTACTCCAGTCTTCAGTGTCAAAAGTTTTTGGACAGTAAGATTTTTAAAGTTATTTTAAAGAAGTCTCTTTGATCCAAAGTACAGCAAAAACAGTAAAAAAAAATTAATATTTTTTGCTATGTAAAACAGCTATTTCTATTTTGAAATGTAATTCATTCCTGTGATTTCAAAGCTGATTTTTTTAGCATCATTATTCCAGTCATCAAAAATCATTCTAATATGCTGATTTGCTGTTTAACAAACATTTTATTATTATTATTATCATCATCAATATTTAAAGCAGTTGAGTAAATTTTTTCAGTATTCTTTGACGAATAGAAAAATCCAAAGATCAGTATTTATCTGAAACAAACAGCTTTTGTAACACTATAAACTATGTTTTTTGAGTAGCAAATCAGAATAATTTCTGAAGGATCAGGTGACTGGAGCAATAATGCTAAAAATTCAGCTTTGAAATCACGGGAATAAATTACATTTCAAAATATATTCAAATAGAAAGTAGTTATTTTACATAGCAAAAATATTTAAACATTTTACTGTTTTTGCTGTACTTTGGATCAAAGAGACTTCTTTAAAAAACATGAAAAAACCTTACTGTCCAAAACCTTTTGACTTGCAAACAATGCAAACAATGTAATGCAAACAAGTAATATTTTTTTTCAAATAAATCTCTTATGATCACATGGCTGCATTCAATTACAAAATTGATTGCAGTCATATTGTGAAATATTATTACCATTTCAAACAACAGCATTCTATTTGAATATATTTTAAAATGTAATATACTCCTGTGACGCAAATCTGAATTTTGAGTGCTCATTACTCCACACTTCAGCGTAGGGCTGGGCGATATGGCAAAAATTTAATCTCGATATTTTTTTCCCCATATTGAACGATAACGATATATATTTCGATATAAGCTGTTGATGTTGCCAGCTTTAAAATATTATCCCAACAATGACTAAAGCCACAAAAATGAAAGGGTTCATTAAATTACATTTAAAGTATAGTTTATTAACAAAAACAGATTACAGATTTGGCTTTAAAAATTAAAACAACTTACTAAAATAAATTAAAAAAATAAAAGTTGTGACAGAGTATGGTAAATGAGACTAAATGTACAAAATGTAAACATAAAATTATTGTAAAAACATAATTTGTAACACAATTATTTATTTATTTATTATTATTATTAACACAATTGTTTATTTTCTCTATTATAGGTTGAGCTATTTAAATTAGAGGCAACCACTGTATTTTGAAACAATCTACAGTATAAATAACAAAAAATTACGACACGGTTCTTTCTTAATCGTATTAAGTGCAGATAATTCAGCCATAATCAAAGTAGGCTACTCTCTAAATATTCAAAGTGCAAATAGAGACGGATATTTCAAGCATGATACAGAGCTATAGACATACACAACCTATTATAGCCTACATACTAATAACAGCATAGATATGTCATGTAGCCTAATTTGCGTGCATTGGGGGGATTAAAATTGCTTTTGAATGCGCGTGCGTTTTTTGCTTTCGGTTTCAGTTTTAACAATCGCGCCAAACTCTCAGCTGAGCTAAGAGTCACTTTTCAGGTAGCCAAATCACTTATATAACGGAATTCGTGCTACCTTTTTTGTCGACAATTTCAACATCTTTGGATAATAACTCGAAGTTAGTTTCACTTTCGTCGCTGCTTCCTCTCTCTTTTTTTGTCGCCCTGGTGTTAAGTTTGCTTCGCAAAGTGCGGTAGGAAATGAACTTTGTACTTTGACGTGCACACGCACTCTGTACGCTGATTGGCTGTTGTCGCACATTTCTGCTGTGTGATTGGCTCTTAGATTAATCCATATCGAGCAAAAAATGTCTAGAGCCTAGGGCTGGGCGAAAAATCGAAAGCGATTCTAAGGCGCGTTTAGTGAATGAAGCCGGTACTTTGATTAGTAGTAAATCTCCATCACGTACGTTCAGCTGCGTTCAGCTGGAGTGTTCAGAGGCGTAAATCACTGACAAGCTACGCCAAATCGCGCTAAAAATCGCATTCGATTCGATTCGATTTTTAGCGCGATTTGCAATGCCATTGTACCATTTTAATAGGCTACTTTTAAACACATAGCTTAGGAATGTCAGTTTTACGTATTTTTTGAGAGGGGGTGGGATTTTTGTTGGGAAAGTCGGGGGAGAGACGCACACTTCAATTAGACTGGATAAACACATGCAACATCTTAACTGTTAAGAAAATGGTATTTGCTTTTTTTTTTTTTTTGCGGTCCGAGTTGCGGGTGGGTTAGTTGAAAACGTTGGTCGGGTTCGGGTTGTTTATACATTTACCCCCGCATCACTGATTCACACCATCCTACACATGCCATGATGACACAACAGCAAATATTTGCTGTTTAGCAGAAATGCTGTGATGACACAGCAGAAGGAAACGACAGAAAAACAGTGGGAGGAGATGATGAAAATAAGTGCTTCAGGGAAAGTAGGAAGTGTGACTGTGTGTGAGAGAGAGAGAGAGAGAGAGAGAGAGAGAGAGAGAGAGAGAGAGAGAAAGAGAAAGAGAGAAATGAGAAAAGAGAGCGATGCCTTAAAAAAACTGATGAGTAACTATGCTGAAACAAGAGTCCAACAAAGTGCTGTACATGAATGTGTTTAAAAAATGAAAACAGATTGTAAGTGTCAATACAGTTAGGGTATGTTGAAAAACTCCCATCTTGTTTTCGTTTTCAACTTCAAAATCATCCTACAACGCTGTTTTACCTTTTTTTGTGAAGGGCGTTTGATCTTCTCTGTATGTTCACTTTGTAAACACTCTGTACTTCTGCAGCGATGTAGGATGATTTTGAAGTTGGGGAAGAAAACGAGATGGGAGTTTTTTCGACATACCTTAAAACTGTATTGACCCGGATCACACAGGCTACGCATGCGCATCTCAGAGACGAGACAAGATGAGCATGAGGTTAAAAAGTATATAAATTGCCAATTTATTTTAAAAATAACCGTTAATTTCACTAGATCCTAAGACCTTTCTTCCTTGGCTGGGATTTAGAGCCCTTTGAAGTTGCATATAAACTGCATTTTGGAAGTTCAAACTTGGGGGCTCTATACATATGCATTATATGGAGAGAAATCCTGAAATGTTTTCTTCAAAAAACAATTTCTTTATGACTGAAGAAAGACATGAAAATCTTGGATGACAAGGAGGGAAATATATTATCTGTAAATTTTTGTTCTGAAATTGAACTAATCCTTTAGGAGCGGCCCGCTAATATCCATCAGTCACTTTCCAGATCAACCAATAGCGAGAGTTTGGGGCGTGGCTACTGAGACAGACTGAGCCAGATGGTGTTTAGCCAGTGTGGCAACATGGCTGATGCAATACATCATAAAAATTCACTAAATTTACATTTGGTTGCAGTAATACAAGAAAAATCTAAAGACTTACCAAAACAATGGGGTAAAAAAAAAAAGGTAAACATTGACAGTACTTTTACAAAATGGATCAATTTAATAGAGTATTTGGCTTTTAATTGAGATACTACACTTGCAAAGCTTCTTCTCAACAGTTAAGTTAAAGAGAACCCCAGGTATTCAGAGATGTATGGCTTAATATAATGTAAATGTAGGGTTGTGCCGATAGACGATAGTATCGTGTATCGACGATAGTCAGAGATATCGCCTGTTGCTGATGCCTTTGACGATAGTTAGACGATTATTATTATTATCCGTCAACAAAGAACTTAACTTTAGCAATGCAGCACAGAGAGTCTGTTCTAGGATGCTTCAGAAACTTGCCGCGGTATAAACACACGCATAGAGAGGCCACAGCGCCTTAACGCACCTCGTGCAGTGAGAATGGGAGATTTTCATCATCCAGTACGGTGGTACATTAACTGATTCTAAAGGGAGTGTTATATTATATTAGCATTGCAGTCATTAGGATAACAGAGGTAGTAAAACCTGGTTCAGGCTGAATGAATTACGATGTATCATAATCAGTCTGTATACAGTAAACATAAACATTCATCTCAGTAACGTCTATAGGCGTTAATTAGAATTACGATGCGATCAGATGGCGCTAAACATACGCACGTGAATTACACGCGCGTCACTTCTCCGCATTCAATATGAACTTAACTACAACATCACCTGATGACAACCTTCAGACATACAGCGGTAACATTATCGCAATATGACGGGTAAAGAAAGATTCATTCATTTACATTTTGTCACGCACATTTACAGCTCACTCACTGATGATAGCAGAGAATGAAACCGAAAGTAACTTGAACAACTCCGGCAGAACTATAGTCAACGCTCTGTACACGCACAACTTAATCATATGCCAAAAGAAAGTCTACCTTTACAAAACGAATAAGGAATTTAGTACAGAGATAATTAATTAAATTAGCACGATAGTATCGTGTATCGGCGATCTCTCAGGCTGACGATAGGGCGATTTGAAAATTGAGCATATCGCCCAACACTAAAATGATGTCTCTTACTGAAATATGCAGTAGTAAAAATCTACATCATTTTATACATATTTTGGACTATGAGGAGTGCCATTATTAAGTTTAAGTAAAATGGTTGCCCTCAGTGAGCTACTTGTGATACCTGTTGCTTTTTTTACTGCCACAAACCTTGGAAAATAAAATACTAATACTAGGGCTGCACAATTAATCGGATTTGTAATCGCGATCATGATTATGGATGCCACGATTACGTAATCATCCAAACCCGCAATTACAAAAAAAGTTAATTTTTCTGCGTGCTAAGGAGGCGTGTTTAAAGCATGTCACGTTGTGAAAGGTAAATCAATATTGTTATCATGGGCACATCAAAATACCTAGAATAAATATTTCTAACAAATTATTCAGATGTTTAAATGCATTTTAAGATAACTTTCCCATCAACTGGTCACAATGCGTCACGGCTGTTGACGCGAATGTGGCATAGCACGTGAGAGACGCTCTGGATTAAATCGCACTTTTATTCTCTGACAGCAGATGGCGCTAAACATCAAGCTGCCGTTACCCTGGAAACCTCGTAAACCAGTGGTTCTCAATCCTGGTCCTGGGGACCCCTGTTCTGCACATTTTGCATGTCTCCCTTATTTAACACACCTGATTGTGATCATCAACTCATTAGGAGAGAGATCCATGACCTGAACTAACAAGCTGAAGATCTCAATAAGGTGTGTTAAATAAGAGAGACATGCAAAATGTGCAGAGCAGGGGTCCTCCAGGACTAGGATTGAGAACCACTGCCGTAAACAAAACAGCTTTCACTTTCTGAAAAGTGTAACTGTGGTATTTAATGAGCTAACATGAACTAAGAATTGTATTTTTTAACAAAGAATAAATAATAATTAATAATTATAATTATTAATAACTTATGTAGCAAATGTAGCTATTGCTCATTGTGAATATTAATGCATTAACTAGGGTTCTTACTGTAAAGTGATACCTATTGGTTTTTAATAATTCTTTTGCACTTTATTCCGTGTAATTTTTACCTTTATAAGTTTTTACCTTTATACTTATGTATATATGTATAAAACGATGTGGATTTTTATCAGGGTTTCTGCAGATATGAACAAGTGAAATTTAAGACTTTTTAAGACCTTTTTAATACCACCTTATATGAAATTTAAGACAGAAACCTGTAATGGAAATAGATATTATATTGCATGCATATATGTAATATTTAATGTGTTTAATGTAAAAAGTAAACAATTTCATGGCTGTCATAAATTAAATTTATTACTACGATATACAGTGAACTTTTCATATCAGCAGATACTATTCCACACAAAATATCCCTGATGTAAAAAAAAATTCTGTAGCAATTTTTTCATCAGTGCTCTATAAGCTTTTACATCTTAAATCTGCATATTTGATTTACCTTTATAAAGGCCTTTTTTTTTAACTTTTGAAATGTATGCATTAACTTTGAAATTTTATTTTATGAATTTATCAATAAATTGTAAATGGCTGTTAGCAGTGAGATTACACAATTTACACTGCAAAATTAAAAGTGAGATTAATGTTTTAAATACATTTATTGATTTATAAATAAATCAATTAGAAATGTTGGGTGTGGCGGCATACTTTTAAACACATTAAACTACCAGCAGGTGGCGGTAAGTCACTTCATGAGCGAGTTATTTCAACTGATTCGAGCAAAACGCTGAATCATAGCAAAACGCTGATAGGAGAATGCTTCTGCTGCGATCCTTGTTTGGAACTATTTTCGTTGGTGAAACAGAACAAAACAGTGAAAATATTTTGTCTAATATGCAAGTAACTACTTGACTAACTACTTGTTTATTGAGCTAAAATTAATGTAACATTTGTAATTGTGAGAATATTCAGCAAAAAGCTCACTTGGTATATTACTGAACTATATCATTTTATAAATAAACTATACATTTAACATTTTTACCTCAGTGTGTTTCTTTAGAGTGCTGTTACGCTCATTTGTTTTAAAGTATGTCACGAAGAGACCAGAAATACACTATCCATTATCAATTTCTGTTTACGTTGAATGTATTAAAATATGAATCTTTCTTGCCTTTCGATGCTTCGCTAGTTGTTTTTGTCACTTCAGTTTTAATCAGGCGGTTTGTTCGGTCGGGCAAGTAAAAAAAAAACATTTTAAAAGTATCTCCAAGGCTGGCGGTCAGCTAGCTCGACCTATATTTATTATTATTATTGAGAACATTATATACAGAAAAAGGTAGTTTGACCTGTATTCTGCTACTGCGATTCTGTCTGAAGACGCAGTAACTTCCGCAGGGGGAGAAAAAAAATCTACAGTTGTTAGCAACTGGCCTTAGCCAAGCCCTATATTCAGTTTTTTCAAGCTAAGTATCGCTAAACTTGCACTTCCCCAAAGCTAAAAAGTTAAATCCATTTTACTTCCGCGGTACAATCCGAGAGAGACTCGCGCCAATAACAGAAAGCTGATTGGCTATTGCATGTTGGTCTCATTTGTAGTTTAAATACAGCAAATTATATTTGGAATAGTGAAATAAAGAACTACAACACCACGGAAACAACAAAAAGAGAATTTAAATGAGCTTTAGAGGTAGCGTTACATGGACATCGGAAAAATAAGACCTGTGTGAAATTATTTAAGACCTAGAACAGCGAATTTTTTTAAGACTTTTTAAGACTTTTTAAGACCCCGCGGAAACCCTGTTTATAATAGCGTAAATCTTTCATGGGTTTTCTATTACATATTTTAGTAAGAGACATAATTTACGTTATATTAAGTCATTAAGCCCCTTTAAAGTCAAGTTTTGCCACACATTGGCTCTTTACTGTCAAGCCCCAGATAAAATAGTAAGATATTGTGAGGCATGAAAAGGCATAAGTGTAAAGAGCATTTGCAAACAAGCTTTATTTTTGTCATTCTGCCAGGCGACACTAGTAGCACAGAAACCAAATAACTTCACCTCTAATGACCACAATGATTAGTGCATTTACAAGAGATTCTCACCTGTAGGTTATCAGTCGAACCACTGCTGAGATCATCCCCGGATTCTGAATCATTTCGGTTCTTATCCAAGCCGCCTCCCTCTCCGACAAACTCTTCATGAATTGCACCTTTTTCCAGTCCTCGACTGCTCTTCTCCAACTCTCTATCCTTCTCTCCATCTACTTTGCGACTTGGGGACTCAGCTCTGGAACGAGGAAGTGACCCAGGTGAAGTGTTCGTTATTGTGGGGGGGATGAGTGCTATTGGGCTGCCTGGGCTGCCTCTGTCCTCCCTGGGCGGCAGTAAAGCATTGCTGGAGGGAGAGGGACATGGGCTCTTTTTGGTGTCATCTGACCGCTGAATCTCCAGGCCAGATGGTCGAATGGGTCCGGTCCCCCCTCGGCCTGCTCCACTGAGGGGTTTAGGAGGGGGCATGAGAGCCCGTCGCACCTCCCGCACATACTGCGCTGGGACATAGAAGGGCTTACTGGCCTCATCCTTACGCACCTGCCACCAATCTTCATTGGTCTTCTTCACAAGCAGGTAATTTTCCCCCTGTTTAATGGTGATCATACGGTCTTTGGATTTGTACTCATAGTCGTACTCCACCTCTATGTACGTCTGACCCGGGGCCACCGCCATCGCTGTCAGAGGTCAAAGGTCAATAGCAGGAGGAGAGGAGCATGATGAGTTGAGTTGGGTTGATGTGGAATCAGCTGAAGGAGAAATAGAGAGAGACAGAGGATATTTTATCAAAACTATATCGATGACTGATGTCTGTATCAGTGTGAAATGTTCCTTCAGATGCCAATACAGGAAATTTGATTTCCTGTTTGAGGTAATAAAAAAATTATGCTTATGCTTTTGTTTTGTTTTTCACCAAAAATAATGTCACTTCCTGTAATGTGATGTCATTAAAGAACTGATGTCTTAATTTAACTGATAATACAACAGAAAGGAAAACAAAACTAAAAAAAAAAATACAATTATTACCAATTAAAATGACAAAGTAGTTTAAAACATTCGGATTAAAAGAAAAACAAATAAAAGAAACAAACATTTAGGATGCTCAACATTAAAATTCTGGCCAATAATACAGAAAAGCTAATAATTAAATGATGTAAACAAACAAAAATTAGTCAACAATATTTTGGCCCATATATTAAGATATATGGCCCATTCTACAGAACTGATCTAAAGTCAAAGTTGGAAACATTTTGAAAATAAAAGTGAATGAAAGTTCTAGCAATTGTGCAGTTAATTTTTATTTTATATTTTTTTTAGTAAGTTCTGGAATATTTGTCCTTTCTCCAGATTTGTCACTACCGAAGCACAGTAATTATAACTTAATTAGAATGGTTATTTTGACCAATTAAGATTCTGCTTACATCCACATTATAAATATATTTTTTTTGCTACTTTAGTGTACATAAATGTACTAAAACTTTGTTTATTTCCCCCAAATATGAGGATTATGTGTTCCTTTTTGTCATTACCAAAACTATGATGATGTGCTTTGGCCGCAACTGTGGTAGTGTCAATTTTATCGGATAACACACCAAAAAAATAAAAATAAAAATTACTACCGAAACTCAGCCATTGGACAAAAACATACACTGTTGCTGTAGTGACATAAATAAATAAAAAATAATAATAATTATTATAATTATTTATATATATATATATATATATATATATATATATATATACATACACACAGGGAGTGCAGAATTATTAGGGAAGTTGTATTTTTGAGGATTAATTTTATTATTGAACAACAACCATGTTCTCAATGAACCCAAAAAACTCATTAATATCAAAGCTGAATATTTTTGGAAGTAGTTTTTAGTTTGCTTTTAGTTTTAGCTATTTTAGGAGGATATCTGTGTGTGCAGGTGACTATTACTGTGCATAATTATTAGGCAACTTAACAAAAAACAAATATATACCCATTTCAATTATTTATTTTCACCAGTGAAACCAATATAACATCTCAACATTCACAAATATACATTTCTGACATTCAAAAACAAAACAAAAACAAATCAGTGACCAATATAGCCACCTTTCTTTGCAAGGACACTCAAAAGCCTGCCATCCATGGATTCTGTCAGTGTTTTGATCTGTTCACTGTCAACATTGCGTGCAGCAGCAACCACAGCCTCCCAGACACTGTTCAGAGAGGTGTACTGTTTTCCCTCCTTGTAAATCTCACATTTGATGATGGACCACAGGTTCTCTATGGGGTTCAGATCAGGTGAACAAGGAGGCCATGTCATTAGTTTTTCTTCTTTTAGACCCTTTCTTGCCAGCCACGCTGTGGAGTACTTGGACGCGTGTGATGGAGCATTGTCCTGCATGAAAATCATGTTTTTCTTGAAGGATGCAGACTTCTTCCTGTACCACTGCTTGAAGAAGGTGTCTTCCAGAAACTGGCAGTAGGACTGGGAGTTGAGCTTGACCCCATCCTCAACCCGAAAAGGCCCCACAAGCTCATCTTTGATGATACCAGCCCAAACCAGTACTCCACCTCCACCTTGCTGGCGTCTCAGTCGGACTGGAGCTCTCTGCCCTTTACCGATCCAGCCACGAGCCCATCAAGACTCACTCTCATTTCATCAGTCCATAAAACCTTAGAAAAATCAGTCTTCAGATATTTCTTGGCCCAGTCTTGACGTTTCAGCTTGTGTGTCTTTTTCAGTGGTGGTCGTTTTTCAGCCTTTCTTACCTTGGCCATGTCTCTGAGTATTGCACACCTTGTGCTTTTGGGCACTCCAATGATGTTGCAGCTCTGAAATATGGCAAAACTGGTGGCAAGTGGCATCTTGGCAGCTGCACGCTTGACTTTTCTCAGTTCATGGGCAGTTATTTTGCGCCTTGATTTTTCCACAACCCTGTTGACTATTTTGAATGAAACGCTTGATTGTTCGATGATCACGCTTCAGAAGCTTGGCAATTTTAAGAGTGCTGCATCCCTCTGCAAGATATCTCACTATTTTTGACTTTTCGGAGCCTGTCAAGTCCTTCTTTTGACCCATTTTGCCAAAGGAAAGGAAGTTGCCTAATAATTATGCACACCTGATATAGGGTGTAGATGTCATTAGACCACACCCCTTCTCATTACAGAGATGCACATCACCTAATATGCTTAATTGGTAGTAGGCTTTCGAGCCTATACAGCTTGGAGTAAGACAACATGCATAAAGAGGATGATGTGGTCAAAATACTCATTTGCCTAATAATTCTGCACTCCCTGTATAAAGAATCAAAATAGTTACTTGGAAAAAAAATGCTAAAAAATATTTAAATATAATTTTTTTTTTTAAAAGTTTAAATTTAGGGTTAGGGTTAAACTTACTAATATTTTAAATACTATTGTGGGTTTCAATAGATAATAAAGGAACTTAGTAAACACCTAAAATTTAAATACTTAAATGCTTTTTAAATGTGTTTTTTGGTTGTGGGACAGCAGTTTGCACCAATTCTGTAGAATGACCCATTTATCTCTTTCACCTAAAAAACTATGACCATCTGTATGCCCAATTTCTACATAAACTTGCAAATTTAGCCTGAAATTTCTCATCTTCTTATCTAGTAACATTTTAACACACTATTATGTGTAAGCTTCACAAACATAAACATGAAGCAAAAAAATGCTTCCTGCTAGTTCACCGCTATGGAGCAACCAGGATTTTGAAACAAAGAGGAATTTACTTCAGGGTATATGAACTTCAACACACAGCAAACATCCACACTCAGATGTCTTTGACTTGAGCAACTCATCCTGACTGAGACAATTATGAGGTAACATAAATTATACAAAGCAGATTTAGTGGCCTTTTCAGTGATTTTTCTTTTTTACAGGTGGCAACTTTAAACACACACCATATACATTCAACTATGGTTAATAAATATGACAATATTAGACTAAAAAACATACCTGTCAGAAATGCTATTCATATCTGCAAGGCTAAACTTTTTTAGTGTAGACACTTAAAGATCTAAAACTTAACCATGATGACATTACTAAATACCATGTTAATGTATCCCAATTCAGCTCTCCATGTGATCAAGCCGGGATACTGGCAATTATGCCACATTATTAAAAATGTTAATGGTTGGCAACTTAATTTATTTGTTTCTTGGGTTTACATATAATTTTCCTTTAGCACCAGAAGACTAAACAGGACTTTTTATGTCATATACTGAATGAAATGCTCATTGGCACTAGCCAACTGTAAAAGCTACATCTGATTTTATGTCTAGAAAAAATATAATAAAAGTCTAATAATAAAATCTGCTGAACATTCTGTTTACATCTGACAGTGCAGGTGTCTTTCTGTCCTAAAGCACAGCATCAAAGGAAATCTCTGATAGCCTATGCTGGCATGCTGCTTAACCAGAGACAGCTGAGCTCAGCAACTAAACACTGGCTTACTGAACACAAGCCTGATTCAATGAGGGATGACATCAGGAAGAGTCAATCCTGTGGTGAAGCGTCTGAGAACAGGATTTTGGGATGCAAAGAGGCAGAAAAGAAAACGTTCCTACATCTTTAAAACAATGAATTTCCAATACCTTTTCCAAGACTTTCTAGTAATTTATGGTTACTTAATTTATGGTAAGGATTTTTAAACAAAATGTTATAAGGAAACAACAAAAATGTAATTCTATAACCAATAAAATGACTAAACAAATCTATAATCCCTATAAATGTGATACGTTTTGTTAATTTCACATGACCTTGTGAAACCTGGAGAAAGATCAAAGCTTTCTTTGATGTTTCTGGACTAGAATAGAACAAAATTTAATTCCAACCAAAGTATTTTTATATGTCATGGGAAAACTTTTAATGAATGGCAGGAATGTCAGTGAGCACAAAGCCGGTGTTTTAGTTAATTGTATAAATAAATATTGCACAAAAAGTCTAACAAGACAATGTAAGAGCAAAGCATGTGACAGAAGCTCCACCCACACACACACATACATACAGAGAAAGAAACCTCATATCTCCAACACAATCACTCACATAGACATACTGCCCTCCTTGTCAACATGGAAGTTTAAAGTGCTGTCATTTAGATTTTTAATACAGGATTTAGAGTCTATAAGGCCTTTTTTAATGTTTTTTAAAGAAGTTCTGTTTACCAAGTCTGCATTTATTTGATCCAAAGTACAGGAAAGATGGTAACATTGAGAAATAATTTTACCATTTAAAATAACATTTTTCTATTAGAATATATTTTAAAATGTTATTAATTCCTGTGATTTCAAACCTGCATTTTTAGCATCACTACTCCAGTCACACAATCCATCAGAAATCATTCTAATATACTGATTTGCTGCTCAAAAAAATTATTAATTTATTATTAGTATTATGTCCAAAACAGCCGAGAAGAATTTTTTCAGGTTTCTTCAATGAATAGAAAGTTCAGAGGAACAGCATTTATCTGAAATACAAATCTTTTGTAACATTATAAATTACTTTTGATCAATTTAACGCATCCTTGCTGAATAAAAGTATTAACTTCTCTCTTAAACTCCATACTTTTGAATGGTATAGTGTACATTACAAAATCATTTTATTTCAAATAAATGCTTATCTTTCTATTCATCAAAGCATCCTGAAAAAAATGACTCACGTGTTTTAAATATTGATAATAATAAAAATGTTCCCTGGACAGCAAATCAGCACACAATTTTACAATTTGCTATTGACAATAATCATTTCCCCACATATGACATAAAACGAGTCATTTCCTTTTCATTTTACCTCCGTGTATGATATAAATCCGTATCAGTATGTCATAGACACACTTCAAACAATGACACATCAATGTCAAATGTCACAAAATTAGCTTTCCCAGTCAAACACAATCCAACTGAAAAAACAAAAACAAAAAAACAAATCTATGTTAAAAAATGTTAAAAATAGCATGACGCTAAAGGTAGGATCTTAAAAAATCTGAGGTGAAATTCCTTCCCTCAGGTGAGAGTCACGCTTTTAAAACTCACCTGTGTGACAGGTAAACATGTCAAATTAAACTTTTACATTTATTTTACATTTTATTTTTTATAGTAAATTCAATCTTTACGCTAAAGTCTGTACACAAAGTTTACTCCGCTGGGAAGAGGTAAGTTAGACCTGAGGAAACAGGTTCGCTCTCATTCCTACCTGCTAACCAGCTAACGCGTTTACAAAATCCGTAAAACGCGATTAAACACCTATAATTGTAAGTATTTCCACAGGTTACTGACAGATGAACGTACCTGACGAGATATTCCAGGTGTTTCGACGGCTATGGCTAAAGAAACATGATGAATTTGACGTTCATTGGTCTTGCTGGGCAGTTGAGCGTCGAAGTTCCTTGTTCCTGAGCCGCGGCGCGAGCGAACTCCTCTGGCACGCTCGCGCCCACTTTCCCCACAAGCGCACTCCCGCTGCTCCTGACGAGCCGGTGCCTGTGAACTTCACCCGGATTGTGGAAGGCCGAATGACGGTAAAAGGACGCCACCGTGCGGCTATAGATGAAAAACATCACAGAATTATCATTAAAGAAACTACATTTTACAATGTAGGCTACTGGAAGAACAAAAGATAAAATAGAGACAAGAAGAAACAATGCAGTAATAGAGAAAGAAACAATGCAATAAAACAATACAAACATCCTGGCATTCGTGTTTGTGAGTAATTTTAAATATGCAGTAATATATTATTGCAATTACTTTTTTAATAAAACAAGTGCAGAGAATGTGTAGAATATTCAATGAATTCATTGAGCTTCTTCTTCACAGACTGCTCAAAAGAATCTAAAAGAGCAAAGCTTACTCACACATTTCTTCCTGTTTGAACTTTATTCCATCCAGCACACCTACTTTTACTGTCATAAAATACTAATATATTTTCTTCCTGCTCAGTCTGGCATTGAAATTCAACAGGTTTTTGTCTCACTGTTTCTGTTGATGAACCGCGGTGTCTGTGTTCAGGAAATGGCAGAATCCAATGTTTCTTTAGCTCAGGATGAGATCTGTTCAGTCTGTCTGGATCTACTGAAATATCCAGTGACCATTACCTGTGGACACAGTTACTGTATGAGCTGTATTACAGGCTGCTGGGATCAGGATGATCAGAAGGGAGTCTACAGCTGCCCTCAGTGCAGACAGACCTTCACTCCAAGACCTGTTTTAGGTAAAAACACCATGCTGGCTGAAGTGGTGGAGAAACTCAAGAAGACCAAACTACAAGCTGCTTGTCCTGCTAATGCTGGATCTGGAGATGTGGAGTGTGATGTCTGTATTAGGGACAAAAACAAAGCCATCAAGCCCTGTCTGGTGTGTCTGAAGTCTTACTGTCAAAATCATCTTGAGCAACATTAGAATCTCTTCAAAGGTAAGAGACACAGTCTAATGGACGCCACTGGACGACTGCAGGAGATGATCTGCCCTCAACATGAGAAACTGCTGGAGATTTTCTGTCGTACTGATCAGCAGTGTATGTTATGCATGCATGATGGTTGAGCACAAAAACCATGACACTGTATCAGCTGTAGCAGAGAGGACTAAGAAACAGGTGGTATTAGAGCTCCAATGCAAATATTATCAATTGCAGTGTAAAACATTTGAAAATGTATTATCCTAAAGGGTTTTAATGTATCATGCAGTAATGGCTGATATCAAAAAGTGGGTTGTAACACTAACACTTAAATGGATTTATAAGAATAACAACCAAAAAACGGGAACAGGGTGATTGAATACATTCAGACAGTCCAGCCGTATCCTGATCAGACAGATTTGATGGTTTTTGTCAGGTGTTGTGTAGAGAGAGTGTGTGGACTCTGTTACTGGGATGTTAATGGTGGGGTGTGTATATCAGTGTCATATAAGAGCATCAGCAGGAAGGGATAGGGAAAGGTGTGCATGTTTGGCTGTAATGATCACTGATCAGTCCTGGAGTTTGTACTGCTCTGATTCCAGCTCCTCTAGAATAGGAGTGCATGTGGATCACAGTGCAGGAACTCTGTCCTTATACAGCCTCTCTGACACAATGGCCCTCATTCACAGAGTCCAGACCACATTCACTCAGTATCTGTATCCAGGTTTTAGGTTTTATTCATCTTTTAAATCATGCATTTTGATAGTAAAACTGTAAGAATTGAACAGAGAATCATGTTTGAGGTCTGTGGTAAATCAGTATCAGTGAAATGCTGATTTAGAGTTTTTTCTTTTGATTACCAGATAAATTAATTAATACACTAGAACTCCTGTCAGTGAAATAACATATTTTTTATTATTGTGTAAATCATAGATTAATTAGATTAATGTTAATAAAAGTAGACTAGAATTAAAAGATGTGGAAATATTACCGAAAAGTAGAAATAATACTTGTAGTGTGGCCTTAATTTACTTGCTTGTAAAATCTAAATAAAACAAATTATAAGCATGATATGCATTTTGTTGTGTTTCCTTTAAATCATACATTGATATTCATTGAGTGGATTTACAGGTTCCTCTTCATCTTAAAATATTAAATGCTTATGAAACAATGGTGGATTCAACAATCACACTTTAGAAAGATTTTTAATTGTGACAGTTGAGTCTCATATTGTTGCTTCTGTCACTGCATCTCTGGATCTTCTCATTTCGCCTCAACAGGTTTACAGTAAGCCATTAATAATTTATTTTAACCACAGTGACTTTGACCAGAAACAGACAGGGTCAGTCCTGCTCCATCGGCCTGCCATTAAGAGTACTTACTTAACACAGTTGTTCTGTTCACTGTGTTAAATGAGGATACTTCACCCTGAACCCACTGAGTCTTCATACTCTGGACATGATTTTATTTTTTTATATACATTTAAATGTAGGTTTGTGTCACTTCTATTTTATAGTTCTTACATACCTCTCATTGGTTCACTCTACCAAATATCCTGAATGTTTTTAAAACTCTTTCTAATTGACAAGACATTAAATAATATGTGACGGGATCATTTTTAAATATATCATGGACATTATTTAACAAAGTTACCAAGTTATCCAATGCAGCAGTTATAAAAGTAACTTTTTTCAATCACTTATGATTTACATATTAAATATAATTTTATATATCATGCGACAGATGTTAAAATACAACTGATTCGTTGTACGGACAGATAGTAAAACAGTGAAAGGAAATATTTTGATGATCAACATTAGTATTTGTGGTCAGTAGAGGGTAGCAGAGCGTTAGATTGCAACGTTACGGGAGTGATCAACTATTAACACAAATAATATTTTCAGCAGAATGCAGGACTACTTCCATACAGATATTGAATCGACACCTTCATCTCGCCAGCTCTTTCCTGCTTTTCCTTTCTTTCTCTCTCTCTTGGCCACTCCTACTTTCCGTTCAGTGTACTTCAGTTCACTTCCTGTGCAATCTGCGTGTGGGAATCAGCCGTTTTGTGGGTTTGTTATTCCCGTTTCTAAGGGCTAGACTGTCTGTGAGTTGCTGTTTGTGCAGTAAAATGGCAGAATCCAGTGTTTCTTTGGCTCAGGATGAGTTCATCTGTTCAATCTGTCTGGATCTGTTGAAGGATCCAGTGACCCTCACCTGTGGACACAGTTACTGTATGAGCTGTATTAAAGGCTGCTGGGATCAGGATGATCAGAAGGGAGTCTACAGCTGCCCTCAGTGCAGACAGACCTTCACTCCAAGACCTGTTTTAGGTAAAAACACCATCCTGGCTGAAGTGGTGAAGAAACTCAAGAAGACCAAACTGCAAGCTGCTCGTCCTGCTCAGTGTTATGCTGCAGCTGGAGATGTGGAGTGTGATGTCTGTACTGGGGACAAAAACAAAGCCATCAAGTCCTGTCTGGTGTGTCTGAACTCTTACTGTCAAAATCATCTTGAACAACATGAGACTTTCTTCAAAGGTAAGAGACACAGTCTAATGGACGCCACTGGACGACTGCAGGAGATGATCTGCCCTCAACATGAGAAACTACTAGAGATTTTCTGTCGCACTGATCAGCAGTGTATATGTTATCCTTGTACAATGGATGAACACAAAAATCATGAGACTGTATCAGCTACAGCAGAGAGGACTGAGAAACAGGTATGAGCAGATATTAGAGCTCCAGTGCAAATATTATCAATTCCAATGTGATAAATTTTAAAATAAAGGTTTTATTTATCATGCAGTAATGGCTGATATATATATATATATATATATATATATATATATATAT
>NC_133369.1:51493781-51525295 GCF_049309525.1 Garra rufa
AGGAGATAAAAAAGATATCTGGTAAATGTAAGTACTCTCAGAATTCTCAGACATCATGAAATATAATGTAAATATGCAAAGAGAATGAAAACATAATATTGAATATACAGGGTGGGCCATTTATATGGATACACCTTAATAAAATGGGAATGGTTGGTGATATTAACGTCCTGTTTGTGGCACATTAGTATATGTGAGGGGGCAAACTTTTCAAGATGGGTGGTGACCATGGTGGCCATTTTGAAGTCGGCCATCTTGAATCCAACTTTTGTTTTTTCAATAGGAAGAGGGTCATTTGACACATCAAACTCATTGGGAATTCCACAAGAAAAACGTAACTTTATTCTTTCATGAGTTATATACAAGTTTCTGACCACTTATAAAATGTGTTCAATGTGCTGCCCATTGTGTTGGATTGTCAATGCAACCCTCCTCTCCCACTCTTCACACACTGATAGCAACACCGCAGGAGAAATGCCAGCACAGGCTTCCAGTATCCGTAGTTTCAGGTGCTGTACACCTCTTGTATCTTCACACCATAGACAATTGCCTTCAGATGACCCCAAAGATAAAAGTCTAAGGGGGTCATTCTTCATCAATGGAAACTTCAAGGCCACTGGATATTTGAAATTGCTACATGATGATGTGTTTCCCTCTTTATGCACTGAAACTGGCATGTTCCCTGAGTTTTTCCAGCAAGATGGTGCACCACCACATTATGGGTGTCAGGTCCGAGCATTCCTAGATGAACAGTTTCCTGAAAAGTGGATTGGTCGTCGTGGGCCAGTTGAATGGCCCCCAAGGTCTCCCGATCTGACCCCGTTAAACTTTTATCTTTGGGGTCATCTGAAGGCAATTGTCTATGATGTGAAGATACGAGATGTGCAGCACCTGAAACTACGGATACTGGAAGCCTGTGCTGGCATTTCTCCTGCGGTGTTGCTATCAGTGTGTGAAGAGTGGGAGAAGAGGGTTGCATTGACAATCCAACACAATGGGCAGCACATTGAACACATTTTATAAGTGGTCAGAAACTTGTAAATAACTCATGAAAGAATAAAGTTACGTTAAAACCAAGCACACCATTGTTTTTCTTGTGAAATTCCCAATAAGTTTGTGTCAAATGACCCTCTTCCTATTGAAAAAAACAAAAGTTGGATCCAAGATGGCCAACTTCAAAATGGTCACCATGGTCACCACCCATCTTGAAAAGTTTGCCCCCTCACATATACTAATGTGCCACAAACAGGACGTTAATATCACCAACCATTCCCATTTTATTAAGGTGTATCCATATAAATGGCCCACCCTGTATTTTCTTAAATCTAAATTACAGTATGTACAATTATGGTCTCTGTACATTTATTTATTATTCCATAGTAACATGCATTGAGATCTTTTCGATTTCTGAGCCCAAGACCAGAGAGGAGTTTCTACAATGTAAGTCATTATACAAAAATGCACACACATTCATTTATTACACTTAATGTAAAACTACAAGATTTACCCCTTAGAATGACACTAACATGCAGTTTAAAACAATAATATCCAGCAGTTGTTGTATATTAATATTTTATTTAATATTTTCTTATGCAGATTATGTGTTTATTTCCTTCAGATTCCCATCAGTTCACTCTGGATATAAATACAGTGAATAAAAACGTTTCTCTGTCTGATGGGAACAGGGTGATTGAATACACTCAAAAAGTCCAGCCGTATCCTGATCATCCAGATAGATTTCAGAATTGGGAGCAGGTGTTGTGTAGAGAGAGTGTGTGTGGACGCTGTTACTGGGAGGTTGAGTGGAGTATAGGGGTGTGTATATCAGTGTCATATAAGAGCATCGGCAGAAAGGGTTGGGGAAATGATTCTGGATTTGGGCATAACAATCAGTCCTGGAGTTTGTTCTGCTCTGACTCTCGTTGCTCATTCTGGCACAGTAACAAACAGACTGATCTCCCTGTAGTCTCTAGCTCCTCTAGAATAGGAGTGTATGTGGATCACAGTGCAGGAACTCTGTCCTTCTACAGCGTCTCTGACACAATGACCCTCATTCACAGAGTCCAGAACACATTCAGTCAGCCTCTCTATCCTGGGTTTAGGTTGTGTTTTACGTTTGGATCGCACATTTCAAAAGTAAAACTGTAAGAATTGAACTGTATTGATGGGAGAGAGAAACATGTTTGAAGTGAATGGTAAATCAATATCAGGGAAATGCTGATTTGGAGTCTTTTCTTTTGATTACCAAGTTCAATATACTACCTGAATACTACAAATATACTATCTGAACTCCTGTCAGTGAAATAACATGAGATTATATTAGTTGGTAAATCATAGATTAATCAGATTCATGTTTATAAAGATAGACTAGAGTGAAAGGATTAATGTGGAAATATTATCATCAACACCAAAAGTAATGTGGACTTAATTTACTTGTATAATCTAAATAAAACAAATTATAAGCATGTGAGGCATTTTGTTGTGTTTCCGTCAGTCATATATTAATATGTAGATATTCACTGAGTGTATTTAGAAGTTCCTCTTTATCTTAAAATATTAAACATGTATTAAACAACAGTGGGTTCGACAGTGAAAGAGTCATTTACCTGAATGAAGATATGAATAGCCATCTCTCTGTCCCTCCTGGATCTACAGACTCACACAGCATCACTGTTAGTTCTCCTCTCTTTTGATGATGTTGGTAAATCTGTGTCTAATCTGTGAGAGAAACATAATATAATGTTCTCTGTTCTTGGGTTTTTTATTCCATAGTAACATGCATTAAGATCTTTCTTACTCCTCAGACTGGAGAGGAGTTTCTACAGTGTAAGTCACCATACAAAACCATGTTCAGACACACAATAATAAAGGATCAGTTAAACTGTGTGATCTGCCATAATATATTGTAGAGATATTTTGCAAAGAATATTTTAGATCCATTCAATTATAATTTAGGTTTTAGATCCATTCTAATAAATTAATTAATACCACAATTGAGCTGTAGATGAAGAACCATCAGGAATAATTGTAAAGTATCTTTTCACTCACTTTGTTTCTAAAACACCAGAAAACATCTGGGCTTTATGCATTGGGGAAATGGGCTTTGGTTACTGCAGCTCCATTTTCCACAGAAACTTCCCTGACTTTGTATGTCAGGGAGGTGATATAACCAACCATGATGGAACTGGAGGAAAATCCATCTATGGAAAGATGTTTGAAGATGAAAAAAATGAAGTGAGGGCTTCACACAGAACCAGGGCTGCTGTTCATGGACAATTGTAGAAGAGATACCAACAGCTGTCAGTTCTTCATCATCCTCAAAAAAGCATAACACTTAGATTTCAAACACGTTGCATTTGGCTTTGTCAAATATGGCATAGGTGTTGTGAAACAAATGGGAGAACTGGGCACTAAAGATTGTACACCAACCATCATAGATTGTGGACAATTGTAAACTTTTCCGTTTAAGTGTTTGGCATATTACTGTTCGTCATGTCTGAAATGTTGTTCCCTGAACTGTAAATGTACACAGATGGGCCTATTCCCTGCACAGTCAACAGTGAACACAATGATCCTGGAAGTCACCATTTCTGATAAACCTGACATGCATTTTTAATCTTATGGTTCTCTTGTGGAAGAGACACATTGTGCAGCAAAGCTTTACACTCACACAAAATATATTTGTATTACAAATTCACACATTTAAATGCAGGTGGTATTGTATCTGATGTATCTGATGTTGTTCAAAAGACTGGCTTTTAATAAGTCACTTCGCTTTTCTCTCTTAGCCCATCCTACATTCAGTTCAGTGAAAAGTGAAACTTATACTTCCTGCTTTTTCTTGTTGTTGGAATCTGCTTTCTTTGGGTTTTACTCCTGTTTCTAAAAGCTAGACTGTTTTGGGCTACTATTTTGTGTTTTAAAATGGCAGAATCCAGTATTTCAATGGCTCAGGATGAGTTCAGCTGTTCAGTCTGTCTGGATCTACTGAAGGATCCAGTGACCATTACCTGTGGACACAGTTACTGTATGAGCTGTATTACAGGCTGCTGGGATCAGGATGATCAGAAGGGAGCCTCCCTCTTTTGGCCACTCCTACTTCAGTTCAGTGAAATTAAAACTCATCACTTCCTGCTCAGTCTGCGTGTAGGATTCAGCAGTTTTGTGGGTTTTTATCCCTGTTTTTAAGGGCTAGTCTGATTGTGAGTCATTGTTTGTGCAGTAAAATGGCAGTATCTAGTGTTTCTTTGGCTCAGGATCAGTTCAACTGTTCAATCTGTCTGGATCTGCTGAAGGATCCAGTGACCATTCCCTGTGGACACAGTTACTGTATGAGCTGTATTACAGGCGTCTGGGATCAGGATGATCAGAAGGGAGTCTACAGCTGCCCTCAGTGCAGACAGACCTTCACTCCAAGACCTGTTTTAGGTAAAAACACCATGCTGGCTGAAGTGCTGGAGAAACTCAAGAAGACAAAACTACAAGCTGCTCGCCCTGCTCATGCTGGCTCTGGAGATGTGGAGTGTGACGTCTGTACTGTGGACAAAAACAAAGCCATCAAGTCCTGTCTGGTGTGTCTGAACTCTTACTGTCAAAATCATCTTGAACAACATGAGACTTTCTTCAAAGGCAAGAAACACAAACTAATGAACGCCACTGGACGACTGCAGGAGATGATCTGCCTTCAAAATGAGAAACTACTGGAGATTTTCTGTCGCACTGATCAGCAGTGTATATGTTATCCTTGTACAATAAATGAACACAAAAACCATAAGACTGTATCAGCTGCAGCAGAGAGGACTGAGAAACAGGTTTGAACTGATATTAGAGCTCCAATGCAATATTAATATTTAGTGTGATAAATTTGTAAATATATTATACTAAAGGGTTTTCATTTACCATGCAGTGCCAAGTGTTTTCTAGTAAACATTTACTTCTAACTTGGAAAATTAGGAAAATATTTAATTACTAGGCTATCTAAATAGTAATGGCTAATATCAAAAAAGTTTTGTAATACTAACACTTCAGTTCTTAAACTACCAAACATCTACAGTATATTGAACAACAAACTTTCCCAACAGAGACAGTTGGAGGAATCCCAGAGAAAATGCTGCCAGAGAATCCAGGAGAGACAGAAGGAGCTTGAGGAGCTGAGAGAGGCTGTAGAGACTTACAAGGTGAGTTTTGAGCAGAAGAACAACTGCTGGCTGCTGAAGAGCTGTTTCAGACTCAGTTAGGACTCTCCTCCAGTCAGTCAGTCAGTGAGGAGCCAGTGCTGGAGCTCTTTCAGTCCCACTGAAGCCCACTGTGGGGAACAAGCTGTGTGAGGCAGAAGTAAGAGCTGAGTGAATGAACTGATTCTAATGCTTCTCTCCAGTGCTGGCCTGTAGGTTTGTGGGGCCCTAGGCAAGATAATGCAAATGGACCCCACTAGTCTAAAAAACTGTCACATAAAGCACATAAAATGACTATTTCAATATTTAAGTGTGAATGTGTATTAGTTGTAACACAATTAAAAAACATATGTAAAATATTTAAACAATAAAAAAAAAAAAAAAATTGAAGTGCAAGTCAACTTGAGTAAACAGATCCAAGAAAGTAAAAAAGTCAAATAAATAAAATATAAATTAAGTATACACAAAAACTGAATAAAATAAATAGATCGTAGACAAAATATAAATATAGGCCTAAAATTCATAAATGATATGACATGAAGGCTATTGTGCTTATTTTTAAGGATTGATTGATGATCACAAAAAAAAAAAACTTCATTGCATTAGACACTGGATCTGGGTCTGTAATTTAACATAACATGCTACATGTGTTTCAATTTGTCCTTGTATGACAAGTCTGTCTGTGATTATGGGCATTATTACATGTATAAAACAAAGTACTACAGCAATAAATATTATGTAGCAGTCAAAACATCCCTTTTTACAGCTCTGGGAAGATATTGTTTGGATTCCATTTCTAACTTCACTTTTATTTAATTTCAAATAATTTAAAAATAGCATTAATGTGTAACAAGACAATTCAAGATACTATTCTGAGAGACAATATTAGGTAAATTCCAAAATCTAAACCATAACAACAAAATCTGTACTGTAACAAAAGAATTTCAGACTTTACCTCAAATTATAAAGAACACTTTATGCCTGTTTGTAGGGCTACACAATTTGGCCACAGTGATGTTTTTAATGTGAATAATTAAACTATAAATGTTTAGAAAGGTATAAGGATTTATTATAAAATAATTTCTTATTAATCATATTTTTCTCAGAAAATCTTGCATTCACTTAGAGAAAAAAAACTCTTATTGAAGTATTATAATTCCTATTATTTATTTATTAACCACAAAATAAGGTGTTGTGAGCATTAGTGAGTGCAAACGTGTAATGCAATGCTTCATTCATACAAGAAATCCCTAATATGGACAAAGACGTTTTTTTTAACTGGTGAAACAGTCATATCTGTACGATTTATCTCTGTTCTTCAAGCCATATTCGGTATTTTAAATGAATAAACTAGATGCAACGCAATGCTAATCAACAGCCTTTATCACTTTATAGAATATAGCATACTATATTAAACAATTATTTAGCCTTATTCTGTGATGTGAAACCACGTCAGATCACAAAAGAAAGTTATTTCAAACACTCTATATTATTAAAATGTTCTCTTTAGACAGCAGGTTTGTAAACAGACGTAAACACGTGTTCTATTGAGGTAAATTTGAACGCACCGACTGATTTTTCCAAACTTCGACACATATACCGCACTGTGCAGCTGGTGCGTCACCCCAGTTATGTTGACAGAAGGTAGCCTGTGCGTACGGCTTGAAGTAGCGTTGCGCACACCGATCGGTGTATGGTCGTAAGAACGATTTGAAAGCTTGCAGAGCCGTCTGCACTCTTTAGCTCTAGTTTTTAAGCACGAATCTTTCTGCGCAGCGCTGCTTCAATTCGAACGCACCTAATAATCCAAATGACAACCTCGCGACCACGGGGCCCTCCCCTTAAAATGGGGCCGTAGGCGACCGCCTGTTGGACGGCCGGTGTTGGTCCCATTTTCGACCCCTGCCAAATTATTACCCCCTCTCGTTGAAATCGCTACATGATTGCCTAATCCTAACCCCACCCCTAATCCTAACCCCTCCCCCACACCTAACCCTAAACCTACCAATACTAGGTTTCCTCCAGGTAACAGAGATCTGACAAACAGGACAGTGGTCTTTAGGAAGAGAAAAGCATGTACAGAGATTGTGTTTTAGCTGGTGTTTCTCTTGTGTCTTTGTGTATATGTAGGGTTACCAGTCTCTCTCTGTTCCTCATGGATCTACAGACTCTCCCAGCGTCACTGTCAGTTCTCACCTTTCTTTCTGTTTCTCATCTGAGAGAGACTGTTACATTTCTGCAGAGAGGAGATAGAGAAGATAACTTGTAAACGTAAGTACTGGATCGTTTGTGTACTGTCATAATTAAGTTATGTATCATAAAAGGGTACAAAATGAATATGAAATAGATTAACATGTAATGTTTTCTGTATTTTAATTTATTATTCCATTGTAACATACACTGAAATCTTTATGCCCACCACTAGTTATAACATTAAGTATTATTAGATTAAGCTTGTGTAACTAAATTTGTACACATCAGATTTTAGACTAAAAATATTGATGTCTTGATGTCAAAATCAGTCCTCCTCTATTGGCTTGACATTAAAGGGCTAGTTCACCCAAAAATTTAAATTTGATGTTTATCTGCTTACCCCCAGGGCATCGAAGATGTAGGTGACTTTGTTTCCTCAATAGAACACATACAAAGATTTTTAACTCAAACTGCTGCAGTCTGTTAATAATTTAATGCTAGTGGATGGGCACCAAAAAAAACCCTTTGAAAGTAAAAAAACAAAAAAACATGCACAGGCAAATCCAAATTACACCCTGGGGATTTGTGACGATACATTGGTGTCCTAAGACACAAAACGATTGGTTTTTGTGTGAAACTAAACGGTATTTATATAATTTTTTTTTACCTTAGATATCCAGCCATGTCCAACAACTGTCCCGAGCGCGTGCTCATCATCCAGCTCGTTACATGTGTACACGCTCTGGCGTAGTATAGGCAAACTCCGGAAGCGATCTGTCGCGTGTGTACGTACGACACTCATTGTTTACACAGTGCACAGAGATTGTGGATATAGCCGCTATTCAAAATGGTAATTACTTGTGCTTATCCTGATTGTTCAAACCGATTTAAAGCTAAAAAAGTACGTTGACTTGTGCGAACTCATCCGGGTCTGTTGACATTTCACCGATTTCCCCTTCCGGCGATTGAGTTTACTAAGCCAGATGTAGCCGGGGTCGTGGCTAATAATGGGGGGTGTGGCTATGCAGGTAGTGTACATCTTTTAAGCAGGCATCTGAACGTAGGCCTGCAGACGGGGTCCGTTCTGTTGTGTGGACGCGTGCTGTCGGGTGGCACGTCCTTGTTTGGCTGTGCACGAACATGGTCTGGGTTAGCAGGTAGGCTAAGTAAATATTGATTGTTTAGCTTCATGTTCACAAAGCTGATTACAGCACCTGTGCTTGCATATGCAGATTTCCACAAGCCTTTTGTGGTGGAGATAGATGCAAGCCATCAGGGTTTGGGGGCAATTTTGTCCCAGGAGCAGGGTGGGAAGCGTCGACCTATTGCGTATGCTAGTAGGGGTCTGCGGAGGACAGAGCGAAATACGGAAAATTACAGCTCCATGAAATTGGAGTGTTTGGCCCTGAAATGGGCTGTATGTGATAAATTTAGCGAGTATTTGTTGGGGAATAATTTTGTTGTTTACACCGACAATAATCCTCTCTGTCACCTGCAGACCTCAAAGCTGGGTGCTTTGGAACAGCGGTGGTTGTCACAACTGGCTTCTTTTAACGTGATTAAGTACCGGCCAGGAAGAGTAAATCAAAATGCTGACGCATTGTCTCGACAGGTTATGAATAATGTGTTGCCAGGAAAAGAAATTCCGCAAGTTTTACGACAACAGTTAAGGGAAAGATCTCCAGAGCGGGTAGTGGTGAGTGCCAGTGAAGTTGTTGCATTGCCTGGGCGCTCACCGGAAGACCTTTCTTATCTGCAGAAGGCAGACCCAATTATTGGCCCTATTATAAAGGCTTGGGATGCAGGTAGTGTGTTAAGTTCTTCAGAGTTGGCTGGTAGGGATCTAGCTGTAAAGGAGCTGGTTAGGCAGTGGGATCGATTGCGTGAGAAAGATGGGTGCCTCTATCGTTTATTGTATACACCTGATGGCCATCGAGAGATTTATCAGTTACTGTTGCCTCAAAAACTTCAAAGGGAGGTGTTTAGTAGTTTGCACGACAGTCATGGGCACCAAGGTAAAGATCGAACAGCAGAATTAGTGAAGCATCGCTGTTATTGGCCAGGGATGATGAGAGATGTGGAACGGTGGTGTAGGGAATGTCAGCGATGTATTCTTGCTAAAGCAGTCCAACCAAAGGTGAGGTCTTTTATGGGAACGTTGCAAGCATCCCGGCCTCATGAAATTTTGGCCATTGATTTTACCTTGTTAGAGGCTGCAAGTGATGGGAGGGAAAATGTTTTGGTGCTCACTGATGTTTTTTCTAAGTTCACGCAAGCCATCCCGACTCGGGATCAGCGAGCAAGCACTGTGGCGGAGGTTTTGGTCCGACATTGGTTTCATTTGTTTGGGGTCCCATGTCGTCTGCATTCAGACCAAGGGCGAAATTTTGAGAGTAACCTAATTGGTCAATTATGTAAGATTTACGGTTTACAGAAGAGTCGCACTACTTCTTACCGTCCACAGGGTAATGGGCAGTGCGAACGTTTTAACCGAACTCTCCATGACCTGTTGCGGACTTTGCCACCAGAAAAAAAGCAGCGGTGGCCTCAACATCTGCCACAGCTTGCCTACGCTTATAACACCACCGTGCACTGTTCTACTGGTATGAGCCCATATTTCCTAATGTTTGGAGGCGAACCCAAATTACCTGTTGATTTTTTGTTAAATCAGTTGGAAGAGACTGCAGAGACGCCTGAACAGTGGATTGTTGAACATCAAGGTAGGCTTCAGGCAGCATATGGTGAGGTTCAGGAGAGGCTGAGAGAAAAGGTTGCTCGCCGTAACAGACGCTATGAGGGTAGGATAAATGATCAGGGGTTTAGAAAGGGTGAGCTGGTTTATCTTAAAAACCATCCTCGTGGACGAAATAAAATTCAGGATGTGTATGATTCATGTTTGTATAAGGTGGTCCGTGAACCCGGGGAGCAGGGTGCTGTGTACTCTGTTGCTCCTGTGTCTCAGGCAGGGCTGGTGAAGCAGGTGCATCGGATGGAAATGCGTAAGGCATTGATTGACCCGGTATTAAGTGATGTAGATCCTATTGCGTCTGATGATGCAGTTAGTTCCAGCAGTGGGTCTGATACTGATTCAGATAGTGATTTGGCCTCCTGTGTTTTATTGCCAGGGGATTGTGAAGTGCCGGTTGAGGATGGTACTTTGGATAGTTCCGCTGTATTAGAGACTCAGCCTTTAGAGCTGAGGCGTTCTAGAAGAACTACAGCGGGTCAGCACTCAAATCCATATAGACTGCCTAGGACGCTAGTTGCATCAGTAGAGGAGTTGTAACCCTGGAAATTGAGGTGCTGTTCTCGGGGGTAATTTCTTGTGCATGTGTGCATCGGCGGGTCGCCGTTGAATTCCTGGGGGGAAGAATGTAGCCGGGGTCGTGGCTAATAATGGGGGTGTGGCTATGCAGGTAGTGTACATCTTTTAAGCAGGCATCTGAAAGTAGGCCTGCAGACGGGGTCCGATCTGTTGTGTGGACGCGTGCTGTCGGGTGGCACGTTCCTTGTTTGGCTGTGCACGAACATGGTCTGGGTTAGCAGGTAGGCTAAGTAAATATTGATTGTTTAGCTTCATGTTCACAAAGCTTTTTTAATTAACCTAGGGTATTGTTTTTAATGCAGATGCAAACATCGTGCTGTCTGGTAGTACCTCTGTGTCTAATTATGTATATGGTCTGGGTGAGCAGGTATGCTAAATAAACATTGGTTGTTTTGCTAACAAAGACGGGTTTTATTAAATAAGAGTATTATGTTTTTAAGGTAGATGTAAACATCGTGGATTTGTTGGTCGACGGCCACACTCATTCTTCTTTGATGTTTGCCGATGGTCACGCTCATTCTTCCTTGATCTGGAATACCTGCAAACCCCACTGTTGTCATTAATAAAGAAATTAAGTTAATATAACTTGACATTACTTAAAATGGCAAGTTTTGGCATCAAAACTTAAACAGGTGTGGTTAACTTACTCATTTGGCAACAAAAAACTTTTAAATTAATATTTTAAGTTCTCTGAACTCAACATTTTAATTAATTTGAAAGGTTCACCATGTCTTTGTTTAAAATGATTGGTCGCGCTTGAAATTCTGCTTTGACAACCACGCTGATTGGTCGATATAAGTTATATGACATAAGGCGGTAATTTTTTTCTTGTCATGCTGAAATTTGCTGAAGCAGCAGCAGAACAGAGGCACTAGCAGAAACCATCTGACAGAAGAAAGACACAAGTTAAATTAGTAAGTAGAGAAAATGCTTATATACATTTTTCTAAATTGATTTACACTTTATTCTAATGTTATTTTTCCGTTTTGCTTCAGTAGCAGCACAAGTATGCTGGCGGGAAAACAGGGGGAAGAGAGTCGTTGTGAAAGATTTTTTAGAGTGACGTTACACAGGTAGGTTAATGGTAAAATATAAGTCTAAATTTCCCTTGGTTGCCGTTTAATTTTTGTAGTTATAAACACGCCTGAGTTTCTAACTTTCTGTAAGAACATTTGAATTTCCCGCTTAACTTTCTGTTTTCCTCCCCCAGCTCAGCGGCACTTGCAGGCAGGCGGTCGTGAAGCAGCCAAGCAGGCAGAGACAGGGATGGAGTCGTGATGAAGGCCCATGGATTACGCTGGTAAATTAATTGCTGCGTCCCAATTCGCATACTATCCGTCCTAAATAGTATTCGAAAATAGAATTAGTATGTCCCAAATCGTAGTATGTTTGAAAAAGTATTCCAAAGATTCCCGGATGGTCTACTACTTAACCTCAGAATTCGAAGTGCGGATCAATGCACACTCTAACGGCTAATATTGCCCACAACACACTGCGCCGTGAACGAGGATTCGATTAGAACTACAAACACGCATAAAAAGTGTTAAAAAACTACAAACATGGAGGATATGCGCGACCAACGGACAGATAGAGAAAGGGGTTTGAGTGATAAATAATCAGTGTGTAACCTGATAAAAAATATATTTTTTAAATGTTACCCTCGTTATATTTCATGTGCAGCAACATTATGAACTTTTATAATGATAGGTTTGGTCATTAACGTTTAAATGCATAATTATGCAAACACGAGCAGAAGAGTTCTCGGCATGAAAGACTTCTGAAAGAACGTGCCTCTTAATTTCTCTCTAATACGGTAGGAAATTAAATTAAACGAAATGTAGATAATGTTAACCAACTGTTAACTGTGATGATTGACAGGGCAGTTTAAACAGTGACAGGATTAAGCAACAGAGCGTCCGTTAAAAAAGCAGTTATGACGAAGTAGTATGTCCCAAAACTCGCCTACTATTCTGCTACATACTCAAAAGTATGTACTTTTTCTTCACAAAAAGAGTACATACTTTTAGGGCGTAGTATAAGTAGGCGAATTGGGACGCAGCATATGTTTAACACGCCTGTACGTTTTGAAGTGCTCAATTTATTAATGTTTCTTTGATGTTGTGTTTTTAAAAGCGATAATGAGAACTTGTTCTGTTCTGTGTATGCGCTCAGAGACGGAGCAGAACACGGACATGTTAACGTTAAAGTTCGCTTTTACCTCAAGGTGCGCACCTAAACGGTCAAATACACGGAAAAATATTTCAAAATGAGGCACTTGGTGATTATTCACGTAAACTCTTTGTCATTTATGTCTTAAATGATCATAAACAGTTGAGAATAAAAATACGTGAGGTAAAGTTAACAGTATATTGCATCCGTGTGGCTCTAACTTTGAGTATAATTTACTCCCAGGCTCACTGAAATGTCCCTGTGTGTTATTTGTGAAATTATTAATTATACTTGATATACTTTTCATATACTTTTGGTGTAAAATTGGGTTGCCGCTTGAAGACGTTGTCATTTTAGGAATATCTTTGACCAATATCTGTGACCAATCATGTTTACTAAAAATCGCAGTCCTTTCCCCACTTAAAGGTTTTATGAGGAGAACAATGCGAGGCTAAAAATTAACGAAATGACACATTTATAGAGATAGGAATATATTTTTAATTAATAATTCTGTTGATGTAATGTGTTCTTGGTGCATAATATTACATTTTCGTTTTTATAGATTTTATCAAATGTATTTAATCTTACCTGAATTTTTTTTTAAATCAAGTTACCATTAGCAGAGCTGTGTATGTTTGCCATGTCCCTGTGAATGTACGTTTAAGGTAACAACGTTAACTTTAGGATTAGGATTGCATCTAAACTGTGCAGGGCTCAGTCCCTCCAAGAATTGAGTTTGACACCCCTGATTTAAATGCTGTTATACATTTCATTTAAAAAAATGTAGTAAAAGTGGTTGGATTTAATAAAAATTTTATTACCCCACAGAAGTTGTTAGAGCCAGCTGAGGGCTGAACACTTTTGCTCCAAGGACTACACTACCTCTCTTGTTTGGAGATGTTTGGAGATTTCTTCATTTCTTCTTTTTGGTAAGTATTCCATGTAGAAAATAATTTTAAAAAGACACACACACACACACACACACACACACACACACACACACACACACACACACACAATATATACATTTTAATCTAAAGGGTTATTTCACCCAAAAATGAGAATTTTGTCATTAATTACTCACACTCAAGTCATTCCACATCCGTAAAACTTCTGTTCCTCTTTGGAACACAAATTAAGATTTAAAAAATAATAATATTCAAGAGGTTTCCATTCCTCCATAGAGGGACAAAAGTTAAGAAATACATTAAAGTACACATTTACATGTGGCTCCAGTGGTTTAACCTCCATTTTATAAAACAATGTACATGCTTTGTTTGCACGAAACAAACTATTAAAAATACAGATTTGCAATGCATGTTCACGAGAGCATTATAGTGCATGTTTTGTGTTCACGCAAGATCTGAAGTGTGAACTGGCCTCGAATAATATTATTTTGTAAATATAGTGGTAAATTAGAATTTTTGTACTAAACACACGTGCTGCTTCATAAAATTGAGTTTAAACCACTGAAGCCACATGGATTTTTTTTAATGCCTTTCCTATCATTCTGGACCTTAAATATGTTACACTGGATCTCTGGAGAAACAGAAATCTCTTGGATTTCATTAAAAATATCTTCATTTCTGTTTGGAATATGAACGAAGGTGTTAGGGGTGTGGAACGACATGTGGGTGAGAATTTTAAATTTTGAGTGAACTGTTCCTTGAGGTTAAGTTGCAGTGTTTGAAATCTATATGAGCTTGCATGTATGTGAATTAACTTTAATTTGATAATGTTTATTCATCTTCACTAGATGTCTGATGATCGCAGCTCGAATCATGACGTGCCAGTGGGGATAGCTGAAGATGGGACTACTCTTCAGCCTCTCAACTCTGCATTTGCGCCTCTCATTTGGTATAGTAACTGAGGGAAAAGTGGTGATGGACAATCTACGTGACCTTCCTGGATCAATGTGCCTTCTGTTTGGACAAATTTATGTGCTACTGTTTTTGTGCTTGTCATCTGAGAAAAAAAAAATCTAAATCACCTTTACATTTGGTTGTTAATGTCTTGTAAAAATGTGATTTAAAAAAATAAGTTTACATTTAAAAACAGTGTACTGTTAAAAATTAGATTATTTTGTTGTTCACATCTTTTAAAAATGTGAGCTTACTGTTAAAAATGACCTGTTTTAAATATGTGATAAAATGTGAGTTTACATTCAAAAATAAGAGTTTACTGTAAAAATTAGTTCCTGTCTTCTAAAAATGTGGCTCATGATGTTTGTGTCTTTTTAAAAATGTGGGCTTACTGTTAAAAATTAGCTATTTTGTTTATGTGTCTTTTAAAAATGTGAGCTTACAGTCAAAAATACTTTGTGTTAAAAATGAGTTAAGGTTTTCTAAAAAATGTGAGTTTATGATTTTTTTTTTTCATGTGTCTTAAAAATGACTGAATGTGAGCTTATAGACAAAAATATGATTTTTACTGTTAAAAATGAGCTCATGATTTTGTTGTTCATGTCTTTTAAAAATGTGAGCTTACTGTTACAAAATAGGTGCTTACCTTTATAAGCAATGTAATGTAAATGCAGAATAAGCCTAATAAAGTGGTTGATGTGGGAAAAAAACTTGTTTTAATAATTTATAAATTATTTAATACAAGTAAAGAATATATAAGATGAAAATTTCTGAAGTTTAGTCTATTAGCTGTTTTAAGTTATCTGTACTTAAACATATAAGTTAATTCAATGAAGAGACCACATTTGGTTAACTCAATTAATCGAGTTGTCGATTTCCCATTACTCAAACGAACTGAGGGAATCACTTTCCTCAAATCATTTGAGTAGTCTGAACTTATTCGGGTTTACAGTGTGTGGAAAATAGTTCAGGATTGCTTGCTGCCTTGCAGGTAATTGCAGAGGTTTTTAATATGGGACTTATTAATGTTTTTATTATTTTAATAGGATTAAAATAAAAATGAAGTGTTGTAATTTCCTTTTGAATATTGTTGATTGTGTTTTGTTTTTGTATTAGGTTTAGTTGATCGCTGTTCCTCCAGTGTTTACGTTAAATTTTTCTCAGCTAGCTGGTCTCGACATGTGTGCGCTGTATGCCTCCAGCGCAATTAAGATGTGATGAATGTTGTGAATCAGACTGGCTAGCTGAGCGTTTTTTTTTTCATCCCTTCATTCAGGAAAAGTCCTTGGGTTACACAGAGCGCGTACACATGTAATGAGACGGATGCTGAGCTGAGTTGGACATTGCTGTATATCAAAGGTAAAACATGATATAAATTCTGTTCAGTTTCTTGCAAAAACTGATCGTTTCATGTCTTAGGACATCGATGTGTCGTCACGAGCCGCAGGGTGTAATTTGGATTTGTCTGTGCATGTTGTTCTTTACTTTTAAAGGTCTGGAGCCCATCCACTGCCATTAAATCACTAACAGACTGCAACGGTTGGAGTTAAGAATTTTCGATTGTGTTCTACTGAGGGAACAAAGTCACCTACATCTTGGATGCCCTGGGGGTAAGCAGATAAACATCAAATTTTCATTAAACTATCCCTTTAAGACTGCTGCTTGCTCAATTGTTTGTAATACATGAGGATAGTTCACCCTTAAAACCACTGGTCTAATTATTTACATGTAAGTTTGTGTCACTGCTATTCTTCCTCCATAAATGGAGCACAGCGTTAGTTCGGGCAGGTCACGTTAGTCAAGCACTCAAAAGCTGTCATATATTAATTACTAAGTATAGGTGAATTTTATTGAGGAGGAGAAATGACTTGAGTAGAAATAAATAAATAAATAAATGTAGAATTACATAAATAAATGGATAAATAAATGTAGAAATACATAAATAAATAAATAAATAAATAAATAAATGCTGAAATAAACAAATAAATAAATAAATGCAGATATGCATAGGCTAAATGAATGAATAAATAATTTTGTCAAAAGTGGCAAAAGTTTCAATTGTGCTATCTTTGTAATTTTTTTATTACATTTATTAATGTATTTCTGCATTTAATTTTTTATTTATACTTAAGTCATTTCTCGTTCAGTGTTTAGAAATGTACCATATTTTTCTAGATTTGCTTATATGCATGGCTGCAGTGTTGATGACAGGGTGTGTCAAATGAACGCATTGTCAGGTGATCAGGTGAAGTAAACTTCAACGTATAAGACTCATATCGAAGTTGTGTGTATCTGATGTTATTTAAACGACTGGCTTATAATGAGTCACTTTTCTCTCTGTTAGCCCCTCCTACTTTCAGTTCAGTGAAAAGTGAAACTTACTCCTATTTCCTGCTTTAGTGAATCAGCGTTATTTGGGTTTGACTCCGTCTGTTTCTAAAGGCTAGGATGTTTGTGAGCTACTATTTTATCTATTAAAATGGCAGAATCCAGTGTTTCTTTGGCTCATGATCAGTTCAGCTGTTCAATCTGCCTGGATCTGCTGAAGGATCCAGTGACCCTCGCCTGTGGACACAGTTACTGTATGAGCTGTATTACAGGCGTCTGGGATCAGGAAGATCAGAAGGGCTACAGCTGCCCTCAGTGCAGACAGACCTTCACTCCAAGACCTGTTTTAGGTAAAAACACCATGCTGGCTGAAGTGCTGGAGAAACTCAAGAATACAAAACTACAAGATGTTCATCCTGATCAATGTTGCTCTGAACCTGGAGATGTGGAGTGTGACGTTTGTACTGGGGACAAAAACAAAGCCATAAAGTCCTGTCTGGTGTGTCTGAACTCTTACTGTCAAAATCATCTTGAACAACATGAGACTTTCTTCAAAGGTAAGAGACACAATCTAATGGACGCCACTGGACGACTGCAGGAGATGATCTGCCCTCAACATGAGAAACTACTAGAGGTCTTCTGTCGTAGTGAACAGAAATGTATTTGCTTGCTGTGTGTGGTGGATAAACACAAAAATCACAGCACTATATCAGTTGCAGCAGCGAGGACTGAGAAACAGGTATGAAATAAAGAAAATGCTTAAATTAATGTCAAATGCATTCAAAATATGTTTTATTATTGTAGTGTATCCCAGCTTCAGTCCTGGGGAACCACTTTGCACGTTTTTATAATTAACAAACCAGATTTTGATAATCAGCTTAAAGGACCAGAGAGAAGGACAAGAGACATGCAAAATCTGTAGAGCTGTGGGTCCCCAGAACCAGTGTGAGCCACTGGATTATAGCAGTGTGACTACTACAATGACTGATGTCTAAAAAGCATTTGAGCTACATGCATGTATAACATTAAAACTTCCCAACAGAGACAGTTGGAGGAAACACAGAGAGATTTTCAGAAGAGGATCAAGGAGAGACAGAAGATGCTTGAGAAGCTGAGAGGGACTGTAGAGTCTCATAAGGTGAGTTTTGAGCAGAAGAACAACTGCTGGCTGCTATAGAGCTGTTTCAGACTCAGTTAGGACTCTTCTCCAGTCAGTCAGTGAGGAGCCAGTGCTGGAGCTCTTTCAGTCCCACTGAAGCCCACTGTGGGGAACAAGCTTTGTGAGGTAGCAGTAAGAGCTGAGTGAATGGACTGATTCTAATGCTTCTCTCTCTCTGTGTGTCCTAACAGCGCTCTGCACAGGCAGCAGTGGAGGACAGTGAGAGAATCTTTACTGAGCTGATCCGCTCCATTGAGAAAAGCCGCTCTGAGGTGACACAGTTGATCAGGGATCGAGAAAAGGCTGCAGTGAGTCGAGCTGAAGGACGACTGAAGCGACTAGAACAGGAGATTGATGATCTGAGGAGGAGAGATGTTGAGCTGGAGCAGCTTTCACAAACAGTTGATGACATCCATTTCATCCAGGTAACATAGATCTGACAAACAGGACAGTGGTCTTAAGGGAAGAGCATGTTGTACAAAGATTGTGTTTCTATCAAACGTTTATGTGTCTTTAGCTGATTTTTCTATTGTGTCTTCTATTGTGTGTGTGTGTGTGTGTGTGTGTGTGTGTGTGTGTGTGTGTGTGCGTGCACCGGGTATTCATCAAGTTAGGGGGGCCAAATGTCCCCACGAGGATAGTAATACCAGTAAAATTTGACCTTGTGGGGACATTTCTTAAGTCCCCATGAGGGAACAGGCTTATAAATCATGCACAATGAGTTTTTTTGAGGAAGAAAAAGTGTGCACAATCTCCTGTGAGGGCTAGGTTTAGGTGTAGGGTAGGTGTAGGGCCATAGAAAATACGGTTTGTATGGTATGAAAACCATTACGCCTATGGAATGTCCCCATAAAACATGTAAACCCAACATGTGTGTGTGTGTGTGTGTGTGTGTGTGTGTGTGTGTGTGTGTAGAGTTTCCAGTCTCTCTCTTCTCCTGGATCTACAGACTCACCCAGCATCACTGTCAGTTCTCATCTTTCTTTTGATGATGTTGGTAAATCTGTTACTCACCTGAGAGAGAAACTGGAGCGTTTCTGCAGAGAGGAGATAGAGAAGATAACTGGTAAATGTAAGTACTGGATAATTTATGTAATGTCAGTAAAAATTAAATATTAAATAGATTTACATTTATTTTTCTTTGTACTTTTATTAATATTGACAGTAACATACATTGAGATCTTTCCCACGTCTGAGCCCAAGACCCGGGAGGAATTTTTACAATGTAAGTTTTTCCACACTCACCCACACACTACTGCATTAATATACCCCTTTATAGTCTGATTAACACTTTAAATAAAAACAATTTCTCTGTGAATCTTAAAGTTGAATAAAATTAATGAATGAATAAAAATAAAACTCTTGCATTTGTTAATGTTTCTAAACATTATATTCATATTTGTTTTGTTTCCATCAGATTCCCATCAGTTCACTCTGGACATAAATACAGCACATAAAAAAATGTGTCTGTCTGAGAGGAACAGAGTGATAACATACACTAACACAGTCCAGCCGTATCCTGGTCATCCAGGCAGATTTGATACTGTGGAGCAGGTGTTGTGTAGAGAGAGTGTGTGTGGACGCTGTTACTGGGAGGTTGAGTGGAGTGGTAAGGTGGGAATATCAGTGTCATATAAAAGCATCAGCAGGAAGGGAGAAGAAAATGAATGTATTTTTGGACGCAACACTCAGTCTTGGAGATTAATTTGCTCTCCATCCAGATGTTCATTCTGGCACAATAGCAAAAAGACTAAACTGTCTGTAGTCTCCAGCTCCTCTAGAATAGGAGTGTATGTGGATCATGGTGCAGGAACTCTTTGTTTCTACAGAGTCTCTAACACAATGACCCTCATTCACAGAGTCCTCACCACATTCACTCAGCCTCTCTGTCCTGGGTTTAGGATTTATTTTTTAACTGCATCACACATTTCAAAAGTAAAACTGTGTGAATTGAACTGTATTGAAGGTACAGAGAATCATGTTTGAGGTCAATGGAAAATCGTTATCAGTGAAATGCTGAGTGGAGTCTTTTCTTTATTTCCAGATTAATAAATCAATATATTATTTTAACTCCTGTACATTTGTAATGTAACTTAATTACTTGCTTAAAGTCAATAAAACAAATTAGAAGCATGAGAGGCATTTTGTTGTGTTTCTTTCAATAATACATACTTATTCATTGAGTGGATTTACTGGTTCCTCTTAAATATCTAAAATATTAAACGTTTAATAAACAATGAGAGACTTGCTAATTGCAAATATTTATGTTTTTCAAAAATAATTGTGACATTTGAGTCTCATATTGTTACTTCTGTCATTACATCTCTGAATCTTCTCATTTTGCCTCAACAGGATTACAGTAAACTAAACCCATTGGATGTTTATATATTACTTGGACTTGGATTTTAGATCGTTTTATTAACATTTAAAATGTAAGTTTGTGTCACTGCTGTTCCATTCTTCTTTCATAACTCTCAGTGGTTCACTCTACTAAATATCCGGAATGTTTTTAACTCTTTCTAATTAAAAAGACAGTGACAAAACAAGAGTTTTAAATTTATCATGGACATTATTTAACAAAGTTATCACATGACAATCATGCAGCAGTTCTAAAGGCAACAAACTATTCTACAATTATTTATGATTTGCACATTAAATAATTGTATAAATTGACGCGACAAGTAGACTCATTGTAGGGACAGTTACTAAATGAGAGAAAACGTTAGTATTTGTGGTCAGTAGAGGGCAGCATAGTGTAAGATTGCAACGTTACATGAGCGATCGACTATTACTACAGACATACTTTCAACAGCATGTAGGTATAGTTTTTTTTTTTTTTTATGTAACAGACATAGTTGAGTTAAAACCTTCATCCTACCAGCTCTCTCTCTTCCTCCCGATTTCCCTATTTTCCTCTCTCTATTGGCCACTCATACTTTCAGTTCACTGAAAGTGAAACTCATCACTGCTTCCTTTTTAGTCTGGGTGTGGGATTCAGCAGTTTTGTGTTGTTGTTGTTTCTGTTTGATGTCTACTATCTGAGATGTTTTTGCAGTAAAATGGCAGAATCCAATGTTTCTTTGGCTCAGGATGAGTTCAGCTGTTCAGTCTGTCTGGATCTACTCAAGGATCCAGTGACCATTACCTGTGGACACAGTTATACTGTATGAGCTGCATTAAAGGCTGCTGGGATCAGGATGATCAGAAGGGAGTCTACAGCTGCCCTCAGTGCAGACAGACCTTCACTCCAAGACCTGTTTTAGGTAAAAACACCATGCTGGCTGAAGTGCATGGAGAAACTCAAAAAGACAAAACTACAAGCTGCGCGTCCTGATCAATGTTATGCTGCAGCTGGAGATGTGAAGTGTGACGTCTGTACTGGGAGAAAATATAAAGCCATCAAGTCCTGTCTGGTGTGTCTGAACTCCTATTGTCAAAATCATTTTGAACAACATGAGAATCTCTTTAAATGTAAGAGACACAGTCTAATGGATGCCACTGGACAACTACAGGAGATGATCTGCCCTCAACATGAGAAACAGCTGGAGATTTTCTGTCGCACTGATCAGCAGTGTATATGTTATCCGTGCATGATGGATGAACACAAAAACCATGACACTATCAGCTGCAGCAGAGAGGACTGAGAAACAGGTATAAATGTTACTATAATGCAAAAATAACAATTGCAGCATGACACATATTAAAATATTTTATAAAAGGTTATGGTTTATCATGCTCTATGGGAAATGTATATATTTAAGTAAACTCTAAATAATAGTTAGCAACAGCAGTTAGCAACTACACTAACACTTAAATTTAACTGATTTGTAAGATTAACAAACAAAATAAATACAGCCGTTTCTAAAATTCTTTTTACATTTTCAAACTTATTGGTTATGTCACGTTCAAACAAGGAGGTCTGGGTCCAAATGCAGGTGAGGTAAGATGTAGGTTTAATTAACAAAATAAACAAACAAAGCAAAAGGCCAACACGGCACAACAATAACTTGAAACTTAAAACAATACAAAATAAACAGAACTGAAAACTCAGTCAAAGATCCAGGGAACACAGAACATACCAAACACGAGACAATGCAGACATGAATGCAGAGTGAGTGGAGATGATACTTATAGTCCTGATAGTAATTGTGAACAGGTGTGGGTGATCAGTGCTAATGACAAAACAGATGTGAAGAATCAGAGGAGTGAGTGCAAACAGCGACCTCAGGTGGCTGAGGGAAAACCCACAGCCCCGATCATGACAGTACCCCCTCTCTAGGCAAAGCCGCCTTAACCTAATGGGAGGCCCCGGGGCTGAGAGGTTTTGTAGGCCCCCCAAATCCCCCCGCCATCCACTCAATTTAGTCTCGTTTTAAAATGGTGTAATCTACATCATAAAATGCATTAGTTTCTTTCAAGACCTGGCAACAATGTGAGTTTTCCTTCTTTGAGCCAGAAAACACCATAATATTGTTATTAAAATATCTGCACCTCCGCTCCCTCCGGTGTGTGAAGCGATGTTTCTCCAGTGCTGGATGCATCTTCAGTAGCACTAGAGGCTGGTTTAAAAAATCCGGTGAGCTTTGGGATGCTCTTTAGCAGAGATTTTTCGCGCAACTCCTTCTTAATAAGGTTTTTTCTTTTCTGGGCACCGCTCTCAAACTTCCGACTAAATTAATGACACGGACACACCCAGTAGCGCAGGAAAGGGAGACCACCCCTGGTGGTGGGCTGTCACATGTCACTTCACCTGTCACGGGGGAGCTGTCAGTCTGACTGACTAACATTGTAAGCAACTATATAGACATTCAGATAATAGCTTTAGAGCCTTGAACACGAGAAAAAAAAAAAAAAAAAAAACGACCATCGGAGGCCCCTAAACTTGCGAGGCCCCTGGGCTTCAGCCCAGGTAAGCCCGTGCATTAAGGCGGCCTTGTCTCTAGGGAACGGCTTCCAGACGTTCCCAAAACCAAAATTCTGGAGGGAGGAGGAACGGTGGAAGGTGCATCAGGGGGAGGGATGGCGGGCCAGGCCCATGCAGCGGAGTCACGTGAGCGGACCTCACCGCCAGAGGAACGCGAGCTGGCCTCGCCGCCAGCAGAACATCAGCGGACTCTGCCGCCTGAGGAACGTGAGCTGGCCTCGCTGCCAGAGGAACGTCAGCGGACGCCGCCAGAGGAACGTGAGCTGGCCTGGCCGCCTGAGGAATAGGGGTGGGCGATATGACCTAAAATTTATATCACGGTATTTTTCATCTTTTGAACGGTGCCGGTATAATATCACGGTATTATGTTCCTGGTCTTGTTAAGAAGATCACAAATATTGTCTCTGTTCTAGAGCGATACTCTCAAAGCCATTGCTGTGTGTGAGTGCAACACTTCAACTACCTTCTGGCCATTGAAACGGTCCAACTCAGGCCCTTCAATGCTGATGAATAAGAGCCACTGAGATGTGGCTTCTCCAGTCAAGTCAATTTGTTAATTGAACTGAAACCCCTATGAGGTAGTGCTAGTAATAGTTCAGCAAGTAATAATGATCAGCAAGATTTCTGTCTTAATTTTTATAGTGTCGTCCATGAAAATGAGGCTCAGAGGTGCCATGAGTGCAATTAAATCTATAAATTCATGTTGAGATTAGTGTTTTTAAAATAAAATTTGGAATCCACAAGTATTTAAGATTTCAATAACTGAAAGGATCTGTCAGCAGGTGGCGGCAAGACACTGAAATTAATTACTGAATCGTATTGTTCATTTGATTCGTTAGAACACATGGTTCATTCAAGTGACTCTCATTATGAATGGGAAATTGAATCATTTCACTAGTTTAAAACGCATGTTCACTTATAAAGGAAACACTGCTGTGTTTGATTGGAGAACGGCGCAACTTCATTTAAACACAGCAGTGTGTCTTGTTCCAGAATAAATTTTGACTACGAAACAGACCAAAATCGGGCATAGTGTTATTCTCAGACAATCTAAGTCACTTAATAATAACGTCTCGTTTATTTAACAGCTGTATTAAATTAATATCTCATTTAAAAACTCCCATAAAAATATTAAAAGCTGTTCCTCATCTTAGTTTGCGATATCACAAAGCTCTATTATAATCAACGACACTCTCTGTACTGCGATCAATCTCTTACTTATACTATCTACACTTTGTTTAGAAGGAATGAGGTATGAGATATGTCTCTGATACATTACTTTGCTGTGAGCCTAGACACTTCGGCGTTTGGCTTTTCGGTGCATTTAGAACTTGCACAACAGGAACAAAGCAGCGATCGTATTTATCTCCGCCATGTCAATCGCGCCGTGTTGTTATTCGCGCGAGTGATGGGGAAACCTCCCGCGGATAAACTAGAGTGAGTGACGGGATGCGCATGCTCGCTTGACGTTTGGTGTGAACGCACTGACTGTATGTGCGCATGCAATTGACAACCAGTCGCAGGCAAATTAAACTTTAGTGCCTTATTATTTAGAATGAGCTATTGTTGATGTAAATGCAGCCGTTCAAGGCACATAATAGATTTATTACGGTATTGACGGTATTAGAAAATCCATGTCGTGGCGCAATGCCACACCGGTGTTAACTATGATACCGGTGTACCGCCCACCCCTACTGAGGAACGTGTGCTGGCCTCGCCGCCTGAGGAACGTGAGCTGGCCCCGCCGCCAGAGGAACGTGAGCTGGCCCCGCCGCCAGAGGAACGTGAGCTGGCCTCGCCGCCAGAGGAACGTGAGCTGACGCCGCCGCCAAAGGAACGTGAGCTGACGCCGCCGCGGCCGGAACAGAGAGAGCGGTCAACGCCGCGTCAGGAGCAGAGAGAGCGGTCACCGCCGCGTCCGGAACAGAGAGAGCGGTCACCGCCGCGTCCGAAGCAGAGAGCGCAGTCACCGCCGCGTCCGGAGCAGAGAGCGCGGTCACCGCCGCGTCCGGAACAGAGAGAGCGGTCACCGCCGCGTCCGGAACAGAGAGAGCGGTCACCGCCGCGTCCGGAACAGAGAGAGCGGTCACCGCCACGTCCGAAGCAGAGAGCGCAGTCACCGCCGCGTCCGGAGCAGAGAGCGCGGTCACCGCCGCGTCCGGAACAGAGAGAGCGGTCACCGCCGCGTCCGGAACAGAGAGAGCGGTCACCGCCGCGTCCGAAGCAGAGAGCGCGGTCACCGCCGCGTCCGGAGCAGAGAGCGCGGTCACCGCCGCGTCCGGAACAGAGAGCGCGGTCACCGCCGCGTCAGGAGCAGAGAGAGCGGTCACCGCCGCGTCCAGAGCAGAGAGTGGGTGATCAGTGCTAATGACAAAACAGACGTGAAGAATCAGAGGAGTGAGTGCAAACAGCGACCTCAGGTGGCTGAGGGAAAACCCACAGCCCCGATCATGACAGGTTAACAAACACATGCTGAACTACAAACTTTCCCAACAGAGGCAGCTGAAAGAGACACAGAGTAAATTTCGCCAAAGAATCCAGGAGAAACAAAAGGAGCTTGAGGAGCTGAGAGAGGCTATGGAATCTCAGAAGGTAAGTTTTGATTGGCTGCTTAAAGAGCTGTTTCAGACTCAGTTAGGACTCTCAGTCCTTTCAGTCCCACTGAAGCCCACTGTGGGGAACAGACTGTGTAAGAGCTGAGTGAATGGACTGATTCTCTGGCTTCTCTCTCTGTGTGTCCTAACAGCGCTCTGCACAGGCAGCAGTGGAGGACAGTGAGAGGATCTTTACTGAACTGATCCGCTCCATTGAAAGAAGCCACTCTGAGGTGACACAGCTGATCAGAGATCAGGAAAAGGCTGCAGTGAGTCGAGCTGAAGAACAGATGGAGCAACTGCAGCAGGAGATTGAAGATCTGAGGAGGAGAGACGCTGAGCTGGAGCAGCTTTCACAGACAGATGATCACATCTATTTCCTCCAGGAAACAGAGATCTGACAAACAGGACAGTGTTGTACAGAGAATCAAATGTTTTTGTCTTTAGCTGGTGTTTCTATTGTGTCTTTGTGTCTATGTAGAGTTTCCGGTCTCTCTTTGTCCCTCTTGGATCTACAGACTCACCCAGCATCACTGTCAGCTCTCTTTCCTCTTTTGATGATGTTGGTAAATCTGTGTCACGTCTGAGAGAGAAACTGGAGCATTTCTGTAGAGAGGAGATAGAAAAGATATCTAATATGGGTAATGCACTGGATCCTTCATTTACTCTCAGAAATATATCAGGCATCATGCATGCATAAAAAGTATATATGGAATACATACAATGTTCTCTTTTCTTTAATATTAAACTTCAAGTGTGTTGGTTTTCATAGTAAAATACATCAAGCCAGTATCCACCCCCAAACCCAAAAAAGGAGAGGAGTTTCTACAATGTAAGTAAGAATGTCAACACAAACACACACACACACACACACACACACACACACATGTTGGGTTTACATGTTTTATGGGGACATTGCATAGGCGTAATGGTTTTTATACTGTACAAACCATACTTTCTATTTCCCTACACCTACCCTACACCTAAACCTAGCCCTCACAGGAGATTGTGCACACTTTTACTTCATCAAAAAAACTCATTGTGCATGATTTATAAGCTTGTTTCCTCATGGGGACCTGAAAAATGTCCCCACAAGGTCAAAATCTACTGGTATTCCTATCCTTGTGGGGACATTTGGTCCCCATAACGTGATAAATACCAGGTACACACACACACACACACACACACACACACACACACACAGGGAAGATAAAAGAACTGTTTTCACTTCATGAAAATCTTGCCATCTGGTGTCAATAATCAAATTTAGAAGCAGCTTTTGTGTTTTATCTCTTTCAGATTCCCATCGGTTCACGCTGGATGAAAACACAGTCAATAATTACCTCCATTTGTCTGAGGAGAACAGAATGATTACTGAAACTAACACAGAGAAGTCATATCCTGATCATTCAGACAGATTTGATAGTTTGACTCAGGTGTTGTGTAGAGAGAGTGTGTGTGGACGCTGTTACTGGGAGGTTGAGTGGAGTGGGAGAGGAGTGGGTTTATCAGTGTCATATAAAAGCATTAGCAGGAAGGGACGGGGTGATGAATGTGCATTTGGAAATAATGATCAGTCCTGGAGTTTGTATTGCTTTCCCTCCAGTTACTGCAAATATTCATTCTGTCACAATTACAGAGAGACTGAGCTCCCTGAGGTCTCCAGCTCCTGTAGAATAGGAGTGTATGTGGATCACAGTGCAGGAACTCTGTCCTTCTACAGTGTCTCTGACACAAGGACACTCATTCACAGAGTACAGACCACATTCTCCCAGCCTCTCTATGCTGGGTTTAGAGTTTATGGATCAGTGAAACTGTGTGATATCACCAAATAGATTATATGAATTCATATAGTGCAGCATGTGATATTATCAATACAAATACATTTACAATACAATTAAAAACATTACTACATTTATCTAATAATAGTTGTATGTAAGGGTGAAAGAATAACAACAGTATTCATTGTTACCAGTGGCACAATTAATATTTATACTGTCACTAATGTATGCTGTAAATAAAAATATAAGAGCAAAATACCAAGATATCATTGATTTAGGCCTTTTGAATTAGAATATATGACATCACAGTTATGAATTTACAGCCTTGCAGTTGAAGATGCCACTTCATTCTATTCAAATATGAAACGGTGTGAATGAAAACAGACTGAAGTGTGATCAACAGTAAACAACTGAGACTTATATGAACATCTAAGCAGAGATTTTTTTTTCCAGTTTTGCTGTAGAAAAGTTGTAAATGACTAAAGATAGGTAGGAAATGGTGAGAAAGAGTTTTTTTGTAAATACATTAAGATAATCAGATAAATTACAACAAAACTAGATTCTTACTAATAAAAATTAACTACCAATATAGTTTAGTTTCATCTTTAATGTTTAAGGAATTTTAATTTCATTTTATGAAGGGAATTTAAAGTTATTAGATAATTATACATTTTGAGTTTTCCACATACTGTTCAAGTCAAAAGTTTACATACACCTTGCAGAATCTGCAAAATGGTAATTATTTTACCAAAATAAGAGGGATCATACAAAATGCATGTTATTTTTTATTTAGTACTGACCTGAATAAGATAATAATAGTTGAATTTATAAAAATTACCCCGTTCAAAAGTTTACATACGCTTGATTCTGAATACTGTGTTGTGAATGATCCACAGCTCTGTTTTGTTTGTTTGTTTGTTCATGAGTCCCTTGTTTGTCCTGAAAAGTTAAACTGCCTGCTGTCCTTCAGGTCCTACAAATTCTTTGGTTTTTCAGCATTTTTGTGAAAACTTTTTGAATTTGAAGAACATGGTAGATTTAACTTATTTTATCTACTGAGAAACATGTACGTATCTTATGGAGCTTCTGAATGCCAAAATATGATATGACAAATGTACACATCTTCAGTCTGTTCAAAAGTTTACACCTCTGCCTCTTAATGCATCAGTTTTCCTTCTGGAGCATCAGTGAGCGTTTGAACCTTCTGTAATAGTTGCATATGAGTCCCTCAGTTGTCCTCAGTGTGAAAAGATGAATCTCAAAACCATATAGTCATTGTTGGAAAGGGTTCAAATGCTGAAAAACCAATCCATGAGACCTGAAGGATTTTTTCATTCATTAACAATTATCACTAAAATAAACACAGCTATGGATCATTCAGGTAACAACACAGCATTAAGAATCATTCAGTATTCAGGTCAGTACTTAATAAAAAAGTAACATGCTTTTTGTTTGATTTTGCAGATTCTGTATTTTTCTGTTAATCTCTTTTTTTTTTCTTTTTTTTTTCTTCAAACAGATGAAATATACAATCATCTTCAGGAGAACATTAACAATGTAAAGAACGTAGAAGCTAGAAGAGGAGAAATAAAATACATTAAGAGGGTATGTTGCTTAGAATAAGAAAAAATATAAAAATAAATGACTACATAATAATAATAATAAAATAATAATAATGTAAGAGCAATGAAGGAAAGATATCTAAACCTAATCAGAGTTAATAGAAATTATTTTTCATATATTTCCAAAAACCTGACACATTTATTATTACTAGTCAAACAAAAAGATGTGAGCAGTGAGTCAATTTCAATCAGAAAATGTGAAAGAGTGAGAATTGAGCCCATAAGTTTTTGAAGGATTTGCCAAACAAAATAAAAAAGTTGAAAATATATTCTTTAAATTTATTGGCAGAGTCAGAGTAATAACAAATCTTTTAAGCAAAACGATTGCTCAAAGACAAGGGGTTTATTTAAATAAGAACACAAATCAAACCAAAACTTCTGAACAAATGCACAAAAAAAAATGTATTGAAGTTTGTTCTGTTAATCTCTGTGACGGTGACTAGTGCGAAGTGACGTCACCGAATTGGAGGCCGGGTGTTCCTCCAACGCGGCTCTTTCTGTGTAGTCACACGGGCCGGGAAACAACAACCCAGGCCGGGATTTTGCAGCGAGGCGGTGTCCCCACCACTCCGTCCGTGTCTGTATCCGTCTGTGTGCGTGTGTTCTGGCCGGTGCTCTCGTGATTCGGTAACCGGGCGAAGATGGCGGACCCGGCGGAGTGCACCATTAAAGTCATGTGCCGTTTCAGGCCATTGAATAGCTCGGAGGTGACGAGGGGGGACAAATACATCCCCAAATTTCAGGGAGAGGACAGCGTCGTGATCGGGGTGAGTGATATTTAAGAACGGAGTTATTTTGTATCGTTTCTTTTTCGGTTGGTCTCGCTTGAGCGGCTAATGCTAATGACCTCAGTCAGAACCAGAATTTGCCACGACCTGCTCATCTGAATATTTGACACCGACACCAGCCTCTTCATCCGGTCCGGTGACACCCGAAACTGACCGTTTAATTCGGACATAAATTAATTGAGTTCATTTCAATTGCGTTTCCTCATGAGCTTCATGCTAACCTCGTTAGCCAGCTTTGGACATTCAACGCGGAAACACTGTTATAGTTTGACACTTTTAGGACAGCAAACACTTATTTAATTCATTTTTCAGTTTATGATATGTATTGATTTCACATTGTAGGTTTAGATTATTATTTTAAACCTGTAAGTGTACATTTGGGCGTGGATATATGTTGAATGAGCAGGAAACTGTCCATATTTGTGAGCGTTTGTAAATACTAAGAGAAAATGTATATCAGACAGTCCCTCCAGGATTTCACGATTTTTTTTTGTGATTTTTGCGATGAAAATTATAAATTTTGTGGTGGCAAGTCCTAGAAATTTGCGAAAAATTTTGCGATTTATTTAATTATTTAATTTATTTATTAATAATTAGGATATCACATTTACCATATTAGGTATTATGTTAGAGGCTCAATTATCATACATAACACAAATCAAACATAAAATTTGTTTATTCTGATACATTTGAACTTTTAAAATAACCTATGGGCAATATTCTTATGTGACCTTTGTAAACATTAACAGCAGGTGTAGAAATTTATACTGTACATAGCCTACTTCATTTCAGTCGCATCTCTTTACATACTCTTTACATTTTGGTAGCCCAAAAATTAATTGAACTAGCCCAAATAAAAAAGCTTTTTAATTTTTTTTTTAAATATAGAAATTCAAACAGGAGTCTAAATGTCAATCAAATATGTTTTCAATACACAAATATAAACAAATATCAAGGAAGAAATTTTATTTCACTCTTTAGTGTATCTGCAGAATTTTTAAATATCAATTTAAAGCAATGTATGATCCTTTTTAAGAGCTGCACAAGTAAAATGAACAGAATGAGTGGGGTTGGACAATGTAAGGTAGAATTTTAGGTCATAAAATGACATGATTTATAATTCAGATACAGATTCACACAAAAACAATATCTTATACAATGGCATTTCAGCCTTTATACCATTAAAAGGGATAAATCAAGTATATAATTTATCATATTTAAAACATAAATATTACTGTCTCAATTGTTTAGATTTTTTAGAAGGCACATTAAAAACCCTATGTGTTTGCTGCATAAAAACAAACAGCTGAAAAATGTATTGGAAAAAATTCTAAAAAATTAAAATTAAAAATTCTGTCACAAGGGGGCGCTTTAGGAGCGCTGAAATATTATCGTTTCCCTAGTAACGGCTGTATACAAATCAGCTTTAACGCTGTTTTATCAGCATGAAATGAAAATGCCAACGACACGTTTCTGAGGACAGTCGGTTCTACTCAGATACATTCATTTAAAGACATCAGTGCTGCGTTTTGACTTTGAAATGTGCAGGGCTCATATTTATTCAATGACATCATTGCCTTTAGAAGTTTTATCCA
>NC_133369.1:51525795-51550495 GCF_049309525.1 Garra rufa
CAAAGTTTACATCTACAGTTAAGATACTGATAGAAATATGTTTAATAAACTTTATATTTAATATTCACCAAACGACAATAGGTCATTTATATATATATATATATATATATATATATATATATATATATATATATATATATATGTCAGAAAATATTTTGTGTTGATCTGCAATAATATATATATACACACACCTTTATATTTTTGGAAGACAATTTAGGATCCCCTCACATTTTTGGGACCCTTGACATCATAAAGTCTAAAAACCTTTAAAATGTAGCATTGAAGGACACTGTTGTTGCAGGCTAAGTTACATAAATCATGCCAACTACCCAACAGAGTAACAAAATTGTGCTCTAACTGACAGCAGATAATTTTAACCACGCAAACTGTAAATTACCTCAGAGCTTCAAGGACTGCGATAGTACTTCCTTTCAATCTTTCGGCTTTAGTGTATGTTTGTGTATTAGGATCTAGTACAAGCAGCTTTACTTTGCAGCAGCAGCATTATAAAGAACAGAAGCACCAGCACGGAACAATAACAGTGAGTATATAGTACAGTTATAGTTATGTAGCCTTAAGACACAGTATTGCTACCATAGAAATATTTCTCACAGAATAAGAAAAATCCGTACGTAACATGCGTAATCATCGCCATTACTGCAGCAACTGACAAACAGCGGCAGGACTGGGGCCCCCAGTGGCCATATACTGGTACTGCAGGTGTTTTTCTTAAAGAGATAGCTCATCCAAAAATAAATCTCACCGGCGAACATTTACTTAGACGTCTTTCCAAATTTTTTGAATAAAAAAACAACCTCGTAACTAACCAAATAAATATGCTTTTTAATTAAATGATAGCAATTTAATATATTTATGAAAAAAAAAATTGTTTACCTATTTAACAAAGTCAATCCAAGTTCACTTACACATTTACTCAGTGAAAATGCAACGCCTTATTTTTCAACGCGGAAGTAAGCCTATGGGTGAGACTTCCAGCTATAGGGAAATAACAAGAATAATAACAACGAGCAGTAAACCGTAAAACTGTTTGTACTACAAACCAGTGTGGTCATAATTAAAACAATACATTAAAATAATATGGTAAGACAGCAATTTGCAATATCAAGCAGCAAAATGAGCTGTTTACAGCTAAAAATAGCTAGATGAGGATAAGACTGGAAGCCAGACCCATAAAATTTACAATTGGTACATTGGTAAACCCACTCTTACAGGATTGAAAAAAGGTGGATAAAGTCAAAAATCAAAGAGACATTATGTTTCAGAATATTGTTTTAATCACACATACATGCAGTTCATCCAGAAAAAAAAGTGTCATCAGTAATTTCATCTCCTCTCACTCTTTTCCTTCAACCCGAATCTTCCAAAAACACCTTGTACTGTTGGAATGATCCAGCGCATTTGTCCATTGGTGGAACTGTCTGTCAATAAGTCATGGAGTTACTATTACACAGTAATAAAAAAAATTAGCTATTTTTTATTTTAAGTTTCATTAAATGTGTGGCATTCCCCATGAACGTCAATTAATTATCCTTCATGCACTGAAAAGGGAAGAATTTAGAGCTAATAACACAACCGCACTTATAATGGTCCTTGTGGATGTCGCTTAAAGGTACAAAACACCCAGTAAGCGAAACAGTTGAAAATGATACAGAAGGTTGCCATGTCCTGTAATACACAATTCATAAGCATTCCTTTAACAATATCAGGAGTGTAAAGTCTAAACTAAAACATTTAAGGCTAATAATGATCCAAATTAAGCAAGACCCCGCCCACGCCATCATTCTGCTAAACTGATTGGCTGATCAGTAACAGTGGCAGAGCAAGCAAGCAATAACATCACATGAGGACTTCCACGTACAAATCCAAATCCAAAGTGATGTATTAGTGAGGAAACAGGCAGAAAAGGTATTAATACACACAGGCATCTTAAATACAGATAAAATGGATATGCACAATGTGAACTGTGAAAAGCAGGACAGGGCAATCTCCAATTGTTTGTCTAAACAAAAACCAACCATTAGCCTTTGCAACCGTAAGTTTACATTAAGATGCTTACAGCATTAGCCCGCTGTGTAAGGCCTGGTTCCTCATGTCTACAACCCTCTTCACCCTCCCCTTTAGAACCATTAGTTACTACAGAAAGTAAAACCCATCAGGTTTCAGATCTGAATCTGTTCAGAGTACGTTCACACAGGAATATCTGAGTTTGTAGTGATACAGGTGATCCATCGCTGAGCACGCTTGGATATTCTCTACTCAGGGATTTTTCTATTCAAGCTTGCTGCAGTCTAGACGCAGACCCGAGGCAGGAGCGAGGTCTTTTGCACAGTTATCAGGCAGTAGTTTAATCAGAGGTTACAGGTGTGCAGAGAGCAGCTGAAGGCTGATTAGAGCTGATTGCACTGGCTTCCGTGTCAATTGTTCACTTTGCTTACATTTATTTCCTGATTTCCTTTTTATATCATGTGGTGGTGCATGTGTGAGTGTGCAATATTCATAAAATAATTTGCTTTGGAGAAAGACAAAAAAAAAAAGATGGGAAGTGGAACTGTACAGCCATGAATATTTCGATTCGGACGTCCTCCCATGTGCACCAGCAGGAGGGTTTATGTTAATGGAATGACAGATTTCCATGAAGACTTCTTGCATTCTTGCAGCTTCGGTAGTGAGGGGAAAAAAATCATCTTCAGCTAAAAAATAAAATAAAATAAAAGACAAGATGAAAAGGGTAGTGAGAATGCTGGAAGTTTTGTTTAGCAAACCAAAGGATTTTTAATACTTCAGAATCCCACTCAGCCAATGAGAATGGTTCAAAACTAGGCAATTAAACCAGAGTTTAGTCAAAAAGCATCAAATAAGGTGACAGCAATTGTGCTTCCTTTATGGTCTTCCTTCAAAAAGCCAAAGGTTCTCTCTTAAAGAGCAGGTCATATGGGTTTTCCAATTTGTAACATAGCTATCCGTCAATGTAAACAGTCTGTAAAGTTCTTAACCCTCTGGTATTGTTTTATTTGGGAGTCACACTTTTGTGCACAGTCAAACGTAGCGAGATTCAAACACTTGAAATGTAACTTTTTTTATTTTCAGTAAAATTAATGTAAAATATTATTGTTCGATAATATTTTTTTTTCTTTTTTATTTTGAGACAATTTCATGGTACTAATTAATATCCATGCAATAATTATGAAAAATTTTCCTCATTGAAAATACAAGATTTTTATATTATTTTAACATGAAATACTGCCATAATTAATAAAGACAATGATTTCAAAATCTAATTTGGATGTCAAATTAGTGCCATCTGGCACAAAAACAATTCATGCAATTCCATGATTTAGCCACCAGATTCATAGATAGCTCTATATAAAAGGCTTATAAATTCTCTAGTTGTTTTTAGACAAAAACAAGTTTTTATTAGGTTGTGGATTTGGATATACATTTAGGCATTTTCAAAGTATTTTGTATAGGTTTATATATTTGTTTTGTTTTTATTGAAATTTTGGTTTGAAATGTCAGTTTTTGCATAAATTTTACTATAGTGAAACCTGAACACAATGAAATATATATATATATATATATATATATATATATATATATATATATATTTTTTTTTTTTTTTTTTTTTTTTTTTACACATAACATCAAAAATCAACAAAAATGTAACAGAAATGAACAGGAATGATAAGAGGTTAATCAATCTGATTTCAACGGAGTCTTCTGGCTCAATTTTGCCATATTGTTAAAGACACACCAGTTCATTTGTGTTTGTGTATAATAGTGTGTTGTGTGAGTGTTTGTCTATTTTGTACTCTTGATAAATGTCGAGTTTCATAACATTCCGATGAAGTAGTGATTTTTAAAAATTCAGAACATTTTTTTTTCCAGTCTAAAATGACCGAACAAAAAAATACTAATTCTGTGAACAAGCAACTGATTTCAGCGGCAGCTTCAACATCTACTTATAGTGTAGGGGGTCGGATGCTTCAGATTCTAGAGAGCATTTGATTGGACAGAAAGTTTGATGAGAACCTGAAGTGCATCCATTTTGGCAGAAGTTAGAGACTAAGTTTTGAATGCGTATATCCTGTAAGTGATTTTTTTTTTTTCATCGTTTTGAAACACACTAGCTTATAGATAATTAAGGTTAACATATTCATACTAAAAGCCAAAAAACTATTTTAATTTGATAGGGACTTTAAGATCAGAACGGCTTCGAACTAATCATTTCAAAATCATTGACAAATGACTCTAACATTAAATGTATATTTTGAGACAATTACAACGTTTTCTGATCTTAGATGCATTTAAACCTATTGTAGGGGACTCAACACTACAACACTTTAAAATTCCATATGACCTGCTCTATGAAAATTGTACTAACCTCTTCTCTTGTTTAGCACCACCTCCTCTGATAGGCATAGGTTGGCTGTTCTGGTAGAGCACGCCACTGCCTCCGCGCACCGCGTTAGGATGTGTAGGAGAAGCTACGGGTTGCTGTCCAGGCCTGATAGGTTTAGCTACAACCAGAAAATGCAGGCAAATCATTAGAGAAATGATCACTGACATGTTTTTTTTTTGTCTTTTGTGTTGATTTTAATCAAGGTGATTGTGCTTGTGCAAGCGTTTAGTCACCTATCTGTGCGGAGTGTCCTCTGCGGGCCATGTTTTTGGCTCTCACAGCCTCTTTGATGCGGTCCACCTCTTGCTGGTAGCGCTTGCGGTCACGGGCCGCATTCTCTTTGGCATCTTTGAGTGCCGACTCTAGAGCCTTCACACGCTCCGCCGTCGCCCGCAGGCGCTTCTCCAGTTTAGGAAGCTCACAACGCAGGTCAGCGTTATCACGCACCAGCTAAAGAAGAAAGAAGGAAATCAGTGAGTAAGACAGAGAATCACTTTGTTTCTTTGTCAGTTACAAAGGGAATCCTGGGTATTAAGGTTTGTATAATATAAATGATGCCTCTTACTGACATATGTAGTAGAAAACCCATGAAATATTCAAGTTATTTAAAAAATCCAAATCATTATATACATTTTGGACTTTTTTTTTAATAACATAAAACTGTTGCACTCGGTAAGCTATCTGTTGCTATTTTAACTGCAACACAACTCGGAAAATAAAATACTGATGTGAAGATCACAGCTACTGAAAGAGCTTATAGGTGGATATAAGTGTAGGCTTAAACCAAATGGCGTAACATCGATTTTTCCCACAAAGAGTCTAAACCGCTCTGAAATACTACTTTAGTGGCTGCGGGATCATGACAAGCATCAACATGTTTACTTTGTTTGTAAGATCTTTTAATAGCTGTGGTCTACTTAAAGCCTTAAAGTCATCAGGGCTAAAGTGGAGAGAACAAAGACGCAGGTCTTTAGGAAGTTTTATTCGCCCACAGTCATCTTCCCATTCTTTTCTCCTTTCTCATCACTAGGAAAGCAGTGAAGACTTGCAACGCTTCTCTTATTGCCCTTCGACTGAAAATTACAACCAAAAGCCACACAACATGGCATTGTATCAGTATTTTATTTTCCAAGTTGCTTATTCAGAGTTGTGTTGCAGTAAAAATAGCAACAGATAGTGCCAGTAGCTCACTGAATGCAACCGTTTTACATAATCAAAATATGTATAAAATAGTCCAAAATGTGTATAAAATGATGTGGAGTTTTACAATATCGTACATATTTCAGTAAGAGAGATCATTTAGATTATATTTAGTCTTAATACCCAGGGTTCCCTTTAATTCAATTATGTTGTTTAGCACAGTTTTCATTTTGCACCGTTTTATTCCCTCATTTGCAAATGCTTTGGCGATATGAATCTCTGATGCTAATTAAACTAAGCAATATGAAGTAAGAGGAAAAAAGTTTAAGAGGACTTTTCTGGTTAGGATTTACCTGCTTGTGGACCTTGGTGAGTTGTTCTAGATTGTTCTCCAGGAAAGAGATCTTCTGCTTCTGAGCAGCACTGCCACCAGTTTCATCAGAGTCCAACTCTGCACTCTACACACAGACAAAAAACAAAAACCCTTTAATGAAATGCCCACCAAGTCAACTGCTTAGAAAGAAACAAAGCATATGGATTTACATTGACCTGAATTGTGAGAATTATGTTTGCTTTCACAGAATAGATATAAAAACCAAAGCAAGATATGTGACAGATCGACTCTTACCTTCTTCACACGAGTCGCCAGATCCTGAACAAACAATTTCCTGAGGTTGTGCAGAGTCTGCAGCTCTTTGGCCTTAAATAGTTGAAAAAATAACAGCATTTGAATACATACAATACATGATGTGAATAAAACTGCCCTAGTGTTGAGATGAGGAATTGCACTCACCACAGTCTCCTCCAAGCCTTTCAGATCCTGTCTGGCCTGTTCTCTGCGGTCCTGCATCATACTGTAATGTGCACACATATGCATTAAAACAGCTCATCACTAAAGAAATGCACATCTGTAATTTATTATACTGTTCATTTTAAATGCATGTGTATTTACACCTCATGCAAAAATGCTTGGCTCTTTAGATGTACAATAGTAACCAGGAAAATTTGGGTTTCATGAAGAGATTCATAATTTGTTTTAGCAGTTTGACTGCTACAATAACGGAGATAAATATAGCTGACTAGGCATTACATACGTGAGCTCATGTAGTTTGCGGCTCTTTTCCTGGTCGGTGGATTTAAGTTTCTCATGTTCCACCCTCAAACGCTCCTGCTCCAACAAGATCTTCTGGTTCAGACTAGAGAGAGAAGGAGGAAACTTATCAGCTATTGGTGTATTATTACTATTACATTCGTGAATCAAGAGCTATGGCTTTATGTCAACGGAAATGTGTGTATCTTACTCTTGTAGATCTGTAATAAGTTTCTCTTTGGTTTCCAGTTCATCTCTCAGACTGCTGATCTGTTTCTGATGGGCCTCCCTGTGACTCTGGATCTGCTTTTCAACCGCCTCCTAAACACACAAACATACACACACATTAAAATAAAACAAATCCAAACAGAACAAGCCCATTTGTATGTGTGTGTGCACACATTTTTTACCTTAACCTCATTGGCACTCTGAACCTCACTCTCTTTCTCCATTGCATGAACTTTCTCTGTGGCCAGAAACAGACAAACCAGACATTAGAAGCAGAAACTACTACTGTATTATTTTGAAATGGTGTATGTAAATGCATAATCTGTTTTTGAACAGGAGTCCAGGTGTACCCTGTGCACTGATTTTGACCAGCTCCTCATTAAGAGAGTCCACATCCTCCTCCAGCTGTCTCTTCTTCTGCTCTACGTTCTGCAGATACTCCGTCAAAGATTTAATTTTCGCCTCATGCTGCAAAACAAACACTCAATTGTTAATTTTCTTTTTATTCATATCATTATGGTTTAGTCGATTATAGTGCAGGGTTTAACATATAGCAAATAACTGAGTTTTAAGAGGCAGGAATGTGAAACTGTACCTGGGAGATGCGTAACTGGCATGCTGCAAGCTCCTTGTCAGATTCATCCATCTTTTTGTTGCTCTCAGACTGAGTGTTTTCCAACTGCTTGCAACGTTTGACCATCGATTTGACTTCTGACTTCATTTTACTGATGTAGAGTCTGGCGACAGTGAACTCTTCATCTATAAGACCACTGCCTTCATGCTGCTGCAAATAGAGGAGAGAGAGATTGCTTAGTATTGCTCAGTTCTAACTGTGTATTGTTCCTTTTTTATTTTTTCTGTTTGACTTTTAGCATTCAAGTTTCATCGCCAAATCAAGTAGTTATGGTTATTAAAGCTACACTTCATAGATACAGACATTTGGTTTAACATCTATATTACCAATAGGTCATTCATAGGCTGGTGATTCTAGAACATTCACACTTCACATTGTTCAACTTTAAACCTATATAAACCTATATGTGTGTCACTCACCTTGATGTCATTGTTGCCCACAGCAATGCCAATCTCAGTTAGATCTTTAAGGAGTGACGACATCATCTCAGTTACCCTCTTCTTCTGGTGATTGGCCATTTCTTTGAGTTTCTGCAGCTCGGAGTCTATAGACGCCAGGGTACTCTGGAACAGAGAATGTTTTAAAGTCAAGTTTAGTGTCACTCTTTGTAGAATGATGTATAATTAGCAGAGTTACTGACTAAGCACTTACAGATTTCTGACTAAGTTCTTCGCTGAGGGCTTCAAACTCCTTGGATTTGTCCTCCACTTCCTGACTTTTCTGGTCGTAGTTGACTGCGAGCTCCTCTAGAGCCTGCAGCACCTCCTTCACCTCCTCTTTAGACGCCTCATTCTCCAGCTGTAAACGAGTCAGCTCTGCCTGCAGGTTATCATGGTCTCTTCTTGACGAGGCCAGCAACTGCAAAACATATGCAGAAACATATACAAGCATGAATATACAATGTTCACTTGTTAATAGTATTTTATGGCAATTTCACACACGCACATGAGAGTTCACTAACCTCTTCCTGGTCCAACATCTGCTGCTTGAGCTTCTCTACCAGCTGAGACTGCTGATTAATCTCTTCATCCTGGAGAGAGATGAGATGCAAAACACAAAAATCAAGCGCTCATTCAAGTTGAATCATCTACTTTTACTTTTATAAATGTGATTGTAGCAACTACAGGGTTTTTGAGGAAATTTTGTCGATCACGATTCGATAATATCTCAATAGCAAGTCCACGATACAATATTAATTCACTTTGAGAGTTCAAAATTAAGAGCGCCAACCTATGTTCTTAAGTCAGAAAAAAGACAGTGAGTTGACTTGTACCTAAACTTTAAAGGGGATTCAACCCTCTGTTTATTTGTGTATATCGTCTTAGTCGAAATTACAATCAAGCTGATGTTTAAGGAAGCCAAACAAATTAGAATAACAACAATTTTATATTATTCTTATTTCTATGATAGTAATGACCATATATTGTACAATTGTACTGAAGAATAAATTAAAAGGGTATTATTTTATAGGTATATTATTTTTGCTTTACACTACAGTAGGGAAATTACAGTACTTCTTTCCTATTTTCTACACTTGAAAGAGATATTTAGAATTTGGACTGCCATTAACGTTACCCATTTAAACCGATAGCTGTCAGCAATTCATACTGAACTTTTACGCTTTTAATCTGACGGAAATGGCAGAAGAGCTTTTGTTTTGATGGAAAACTCTAGCTTAAGTAAAAACAGGCTTACAAAAACGCTTCTCACTATAAATCTAGTGAAGTGCTGTAATTATCTGCAGAAAACTAAAGCATAACTGGTGGCCGCTGCATTCCCAAACGCATGCTAAACTCACAGTACATGTAATAAACGACTTCACTGCATTCACTGCTAACAGAGCCGTTCTGAGGCATGGAAAACACCAGTTCACGAGGTTATCGCCTAAACAAAGTGTTGCTGTGAAATGAATTGATAAAGAAATGAAGGCATAATTGTGCTTTCTGTTTTAGTTTGTTTGACAGTTACTGTGTCAAAACATAATGGCCCAAAACACAACTTTAAAGAACTTTTATGTTAGAATACGAAATTTAAATATATTTTAAAAATGACACTTTTTGCCCGGAAGATTTATTGTTTCATATCATCACGACTACGATATTATCGAGACAGTTTTGCTGTTGTGATACCACATTATTAATAATACCGTTACATCCATAATAATTACTAAAGAAATTTTGAGTGTATGAGTATGTGTACCTTGTCGTCAAGCTGCTTGTACATTTTGGCGAGTTCAACCTCACATTTTTCCTTCTCGACATCGGTAAGTCGGGTCCCGAGCATCCCTGGCATGGGCGGCATGCTTGGTGTGGATGCAAATTTATCATTATTAATCGTGTTATCCAACGCCATAACTTCAGCATTAATCTTCTCCTTATCGTACTGCTCCTCTGCAGGTACCGTTTCACCTGTTCGACACAAACAGAGAACTTATGTTAAAGAATGTTACGTTAAAGAACAATTATGATTCATAACATTTATTTTTGGAAGATCCAAAACAGCAGCATTTTACAAGTGGTTTCAGACTTTTAGACAACACTGCATGATAAACACATGAATAAAGTTTTGAATGCACTGAGAGCAAAACTGTTTTACAAATGTAAAATGCTAATATAATGTACCACAAAACCAGTCACACAGGTCAATTTTATGAAGCTGAGATTTATACTAAAGCTAAGCTAAATAAATAAGCTTTCGATTGATGATTCCATAGTATTTGTTAGCATAGGACAGTATTTGGCTAAGATACAACCATTTGAAAATGTGGAATCTGAGGATGCAAAAAAAATAAAATAAATAAATATTGAGAAAAATAGCCTTTAAAGTTGTCCAAATGAAGTTTTAAGCAATGCATATTACTAATCAAAAAGTAAGCTTTGATTTATTTACAGTAGGAAATATACAAAATATGTTCATGAAACATGATCTTTATTTAATATCCTAATGATTTGTGTCAAAAATCAATAATTTTTACAAATATACCTATGCTACTTAAGACTGGTTTTGTGGTACAGGGTCACATATAAAATGTCATTATCAAAATGGGCATCTGACCATTTCTCCAGCGGTTGAGTTCATTCTCCAGCCATGTGATGGTGTTTCGAAGGGTCTTGTTTCGTTCCTTCTCTCTCTCATATTTCTTCTTCCATTGCTCTGCTGTCAGCTCTACATTCAAACTCACTGTGTTCTTAATAGTCTTGGCTCTGCAAACACAATCACAACCACAGCTGTAAAGCTCTGTTGTCTTTTTCTTCACACCTTCTTTGCATAAATACATAGAGCTGTAATTATTCTTTCATAAATGCATAACAAACAAGTGAGACCAGTGAGACCTTTGTTATGAATATTGAGAACAGACAAAGTGACAGAGCTAAACAAGTATGAATGTGTCTGCACACCTCTGTCCGAACATAAGAGTGGATTTGGACTCGGCCTCGTTGAAAGAGGAAGGAGAACAGCAGATGACGATGGTGGTCCTGCAGTTTCCACCCAGAGAATCCTGCAAGATCCTTGTCATTTTACTGTCTCTGTATGGAACGTATGTCTGAGAAAGAGAGGAAGAGAGATTCAGGATAGAATTAAAGCTGCAAGCAGCGATGAACGGGCCCTCGCACCCGGGCTCACCGCCGACCGGTGGCTTTAGGAAAACAGTGGGCAGTATGCTTTTAATACTTTAAATGTCGGAAAAATAGATCAAAGTCACTTAAATGTGCCAAACTTCCTGCTGCCAGCTGGTGGCGCTATGCCTATAACTGATTATTGGCATGTAGATGTGTTCAGGCCAGCACTTTCATCAAACATATGAAGTTTGGTGCAGATTGACCTTGGTATGTTTGAGTTAGTGCAAGATATGATATATCCTACTGCCAATAGGTGGCGCTATGATAATATCTGAATATTTGCCTTTAGATGTCTTCAATCCAGGACTTTTACCAAACATGTGAAGTTTGAGGCAGATCGGACATTTTATGGCTGAGTTATAACAACTTCTATGTCCATGGCGAAACATCAAACTTTGTCAGGCCACCAAGGACACGCCCTTTGACGAAAACTCAAGATCTTCACAATTTAACATCTCTAAGGCCTCTAGATCAGACTGTCCAAATATAATGTTGATATCATTAAATCTCTAGGAGGAGTTTGGTACAAGTCATTTCCTGATGCCAACAGGTGGCGCTGTGATTTTAATAGAATATTTGCCTTCAGATTGGTTCAGGCCAGGACTCTTATCAAACATGGGAAGTTTGAGGCAAATCGGACATTTTATGGCTGAGTTATAACAAGTTTTATATCCATGGCGAGACCTCGAAATTTGTCAGGCCGCCACGGACACGCCCTTCAACGAAAACTCAAGATCTTCACAATTTAACATCACTAAAGCCTTTTTATTAGACTGACAAATTTTGGTGTTGATCTGATTAAATCTCTTGGAGGAGTTTGTTGCAGAGTACAGCATGACACTTCCTGTTGCCAGCAGGTGGCGCTATGAGTAAAACTGAATATGGGCATGTAGATGTCATCAGGTCAGGAGTGTTATCACACATGAGAAGTTTGGGACAGATCGGACATTGTATGCCTGAGTTATAGCAACTTCCTTTTTCATGGCGAAACATCGAAATTTGCGAGGCCGCCACAGACACGCCCTCTGATGAAAACTCTAGATCTTCACAATTTAACGTCACAAAGGGCTTTAGAATAGACTCTGCAAATTTGGCGTTGATCCGAATAAATCTCTAGGAGGAGTTCGTTCAGGTACGACGCCTGAAAATGGCAAAAATGACACAAATTTTGTTGAGAATATTAATATTAACCGACTTCCTGTTGGGTTCCGGATTTTGCTCCAAGAGGCTTTTTTGTAGGTTTTGGTGTGTTACATGTGTGTACCGATTTCCGTGCATGTACGTGAATCACAGCTGAAAGCGCACACCGCTGAACATCTAAAGGTGGCGCTGTCGAGCCATTTTGCCACACCCACTTCTGAAACCCTAATCAGACGTAAATTTTCGCCAGGTTTGATGTGTGTGCAAAGTTTTGTGAGTTTTCGGGAATGTTTAGGTCCTCTAAAATGCGATTCATTTTGGAGAAGAAGAAGAATAATAATAATAATAATAATAATAATAAACGGAGCAGATCCAATAGGGTCCTCACACCATCGGTGCTCGGGCCCTAATTAGATCACTAAAAATTTTACATTTTACTCCCCATCCCCACACTTGACAATTGACAAGTGCTAATTAAATGTCACTGTTTTGGACAATGGTTATTGGCCCTACAACAGTAGTTTCAGCCGAAACCGAAAACGAATTATACTACATTATCTTAAATTATATTAAATTGCATTAAATTACACACTAATTATATTATATTGTATTATCCTTTGGTTATGCACAAATAACATTATTGGTCATACCAGCAAAACTTAACTAGACAAAGCTAAAATGAATTTCTGAACACAACTCATACAGGCAAGCCTCACAGCTCCAGACGCTAAACGCTACAAAACAAAGAGTGCACAGAACTGATCTAAAGCCTGTGAGCATGTGTGCATGTGTGTGACTTACCGAGCCCTCGGCTAGGGCCGATATCACGTTGCCTAGAGAAGACAGAGACTTGTTGATGTTTTTGGCTTCATCCAGTACGGCGCCTTCAGCTCCAGTTTTACTGACCTGTGAGAGAACATAAGAGTTTAACACCCTCAGCTCATGTTTTACTGCACTACAAGACGAAAGTTACACACACACACACACACCTTCTCACTGCCTGCCAAGTCAACCAGGTAGAGTTTCCCACTGAGCTTCTGTTCTGTCTGTGTATTCTCCTGCTTCACATTGATCTGGAAGATACTGTGACTCCTGGAGCTGTGCTCATTCATGTCTGAGATAAACACAAAGACATTATTACAACTAAAGTCACAAAAGCATCAGCTCAAATAAAGGATGCAGATTTTACAGTTTTCTCATAGGATCTGGTCTAGTCCGTTTATGGAAAGAGACTTATATTTTATTGTCTTTATTCTCTATTTTTGTCTGTGGATTCATACTTGTCACAGCTACATGTCTGTTGGATTTGCCCTCGTCAATAGTGTCCATCACTTCATCCGGACTGCAAACAAATCGCTCAGTGCAGCCCTAAAACCAGGAAGACACACAATTATAGTAAACAACTTGCATTCTTTAAAATTAACTCCTGGTATTAAGACTTCAATGGCTTAACATAACATAAATGATGTCTCTTACTGAAATATATAGTAGAAAAAACATGAAAGACTTGCATTATTAAAAAAAAAACATCAATTTATTAGCCATTATTTCAATGACGTGAAATGGCTGCACTCTGTGAGCTACTGGCACAACTTGTTGCTATTTTCACTGCAACACAGCTTAGAATACACAACTCAGAAAATAAAATACTGATACAAAAATGGCTGGAATGGCTCCAGCCAAATTTGGCTTAAATGGCAGTCTTCACTGCTTTTCCTAGCAATAAGAAGAGGAGAAAAGAATGGGAAGATGCCTGTGGACATAATGTATAAAACGATGTGGTTTTCATTGGTTTTCTACTACATATTTCAGTAAAAGTCATTATTTGTCGTAATTTAAGTCTTAATTTCCAAGGTTCCCTTTAAAGATCAGTGATCACTTTGTGTGAGGATTTTAATGGGACACTGGTGACAATCATGGGACATCTGGTTTCAGGAACTCACCTTGACATAAGGAACCCTGTTTTTGTCTTCATGTACAGATAAATTAGTCTTTGAAACTACAAGACACAGGAATAAGAAGAGGGGAGAGAGAAAAAGAGAGATAATATATCACTACAGCTTTGATAATTTCACTAACTTAGAATTTTACAGTATCTTGAAAGCATTTCTAACAATGTTTAGTTAAAATTGACTAGCAAATGTGAGGCTTAAAACACCCACCATCCAACAGGTCCCGAATCTTATCCAGATAGATCTCAAAATATGACACCTGAAAAAAGCAAAAACACCATTACGAGAGCAGATACAAATATGAAGCAATATGTCAAGCTTTTAAAGAATAAGAAAGACTGTTAATAAAATAGTGTTTGAAGGAAAATACTTACTTTAATGTGGAACTCCAGGTTTTCATCCATAGAGTAAATGTAGTTAAAGATGTCTTGCACTATTCTGGGAATGATTCCCATTCCATCTGTGTCATGGAGATTTCCCTAAAGACAACCACAAGATCTCATTCATAAAAGTAGAATAAATGTTGTGTGAAGCAGTGTTAATTTTGACAGGCATTTTTGATTTAGTCTTAGTCTTTATTTTGAGACGAAAATGCTTAATAGTCAGATTTTAGTCATTTGAGTCTTTCATAGTTTTAGTCTACAAAAAGTCATTGTATTTGTCAACTTTTAGTTACCAACATTTATTTTGGCAGCTATTTTTTTATAGTCTTCAAACTAAAATAGTAATTAATTATTTTCTCTTCTTATACCAAATCAATTAAGCTTATGATAAATTTACAACAAAGACTGAATTTGGAAAATCTGGAATAAGTTATGACAAATTTAATTTCTCGGTAGAGACATAAATTAAACAAAATTTTCAGATACAGTAGGTTTACTTAACATGTATACATTTGTTTATCATCTTTTGTTGGTTAACATCAATAACACAGATAGTATTTAATTAGGAATGCTGTCCCTTTAAGACGGAAGGCCTGTTTACTTTCACTTAAAGCATAACTGACTGCATTTAAGTGAGATACTCAACACAATAGACATTTGGACTACTGTGTGTGAATTTAAGCACTGAGAACTAATCGCATGCTGTACGAAAACTGAAGAAGTTGAATGTGCGCAAGAAAGAGCAGTTCCCTAACCCTTTGGGTGCTGAGGCCATTGTTGCAGATCGCTAGTTTGCATTTTTGTAGCCTATCAGTTTACTGTGGCTGTAATTTTGAGACTAGATATACAAATGCCCCATGATGCAATGACAGGGACACACATTCTAAAAGACAAGACAGTTAGGCTAGCCTAGGATGTATTTTGAATGTCCGGTATTTCTCAAATAACATTCTAGTTCCGTCTCGTCTTGTTAAAGAAGATGCGGCATAACTTTCGTCATAGCTTTTACCATCAGACATTAGTTTTAGCTCATCAACGTCTCGTCTTAATCACAGAAAAAATGTTTGCAAACAAACATTTTCAATCGGCGTCTTTGTTGACGAAAGGTGTAAAGACACTGGTTTGCTTTATATTAATGGATATGTGCCAAAAAATTTGAATATCGAGGGAATGTCTATTCATTTCAATAATAAATGATGTATAAATGTGTCAATAAAAAAAAAAATCACAAATAAGTCATGGGGAAAATGTTCTTATTTACATGTGATTATGTAAGTGTTTTGCACAGAAATTGTGACTTTTTATTTTCACTTCAGCAGAGATATTTCAACTTTATTTCTTGCTCACCTCCATTGTGTGCGTTTTGCCCGAGGATGTCTGACCATAAGCGAAAATGGTTCCATTATAGCCACCAAGTACATCTGTGAACATATGATCATGCTTAAATTGTATTCCCTGTTCTGCCGTTTGATTCAGATTTGGTCAATCAATGGACCTTTTTGCTTTTACCTTTTACAATCTGTTGAGCACAGGCTGTGTACACTTGCTCCTGAGTCGTGTTGGAATGGAAAACTCTGTCGAACACATACGGCCTACCCTGTGGAGAGGAAAAAAATTAAATAAAAGCATAAGCGCATTTAGGACACGTGCTATTAGATCATTGAACAATTTTTTTTATGTTTCCAAGAGTTACAGTGACAAAACATGCAAAAACAAGAACTGTTACAGCACAAACTTCTTGGGTTGACTAATGAGCTGACAGGGAGTGAATAAATAAGGATTTGTACAAGCAATTTAGACAATTATTTAAAAATAATAATAATCAGCATGAATGTAAATAACATATACTGCTGAATCAAAGGTCTGAAAAGAATGTGGTACTACTACTCAGGTCATACCACCACAATTACAATGAAATAATTAAAGCTGCGAGCAGCGATGAACGGGCCCTCGCACCCGGGCTCACCGCCGACCGGTGGCTTCAGGAAAACAGCAAACGGTGGGCAGTATGCTTTTAATACAGTAAATGTAGGAGAAATATGTCAAAGTCACTTAAATGTGCCAAACTTGCCGCTGCCAGCTGGTGGCACAATGCCTATAACTGATTATTGGCATGTAGATGTGTTCAGGCCAGCACTATTATCAAACATATGAAGTTTGGTGCAGATTGACCTTGGCATGTTTGAGTTAGTGAAATATATGAGATATCCTGCTGCCAACAGGTGGCGCTATGATAATATCTGAATATTGGTCTTTAGGTGTCTTCAGGCCAGGACTCTTACCAAACCTGTGAATTTTGTGGCAGATCAGACATTTTCAGGCTAAGTTATAACCACTTCTATGTCTATGCAGAAACATCAAACTTTGTCAGGCCACCACGGACATGCCCTTTAATGAAAACTCAAGATCTTCACAATTTAACATCTCTAAGGCTTCAAGATCAGACTGACCAAATATAATGTTGATTTAACTAAATGCAATCAATGCAAGGACTTCAGATAAATGCCAACTGTGAACCAGTATGCTACAAATGATGATAAGAACATGATTCATGATGATAGCAAAATGTTATTATTGCTTCCTTTACATCCACCCCTTCTGCTTAAATGTCATTGTTACCTATCTGTACAATTTTTGTGTGGATATTGCTTTGCTGGTGACTCCTGTTATAAGACATCACTCTTAAGTGCTACATAACTAAGAATCAATAAGGAAGACGGTGCCCAGTTGGCACATGCATTCACAGTAATCCTCTGCTAGTTTGGATTTTAAGTTTACAGAATTGAAAGGGTTACACTTTAAAATCAACACACAGACACATACACACAAAATATAAAATGTTGCCATCCAGTTTCATTTGTTAAAATTAACTATATTAGTTAACATGACCAATAAATAAATAGCATTTATTAATGTTAATTAATATTAAGCTAAAAAAAAGTATTCATATAAAGTTTATGTACTGTGAATTAACATGAACATGAACACAGTTCATGTGGGTGTACAGCAATACACAATAAAGTGCTCTATAAACTCTTCATTCTTTCAAAATATCTTTAAAAATCAAGTTTAGTATTTTAACGGGGTAATATATATATATTTATAACTGATCTTAAAATTATGGTTTTCAGATGTTTTGAAGAGATAACAGTAACGTTTGTTTTGTTGTCAAAGTTTGTCATAATTTTTTATTATTATTATTTTATATTCAATAAATAACACTATGTAAATATTGTCTATCAATGAAGATAAATTGATCATGCTAAAAAGTTGTATTTTTTTAAATCTTTTGCTATGTGACTGAATAGGACAAGTTCATGGTACAGTTAAGTAAAAAATAAATAAAAAACAACAACTGCAAAATACGAACAATGAAAGACAAAGTGACCCTTTATATTTTCTCAAAATATCAGACTCTCAAAGATCAGACATATTTATGTAATTAAAATACATATGTGCATTTTTTGTTCAAAGATGGTCTGTAGCATGGCTCTCTACTCTGTCTCCCTCTCTGCCTCTCACCCCTCCCCCCTGCAATAATGAGCTTCTCTGTGCCTGACTGAACGCACACACATACTGTAGAGACATTCACCAGAGTGACAGCAGGTTTCTGAGTTATTTTTTTAATTTTCTTTAATTCATTGAAGCTTGTATAAAATTAATATTTCCAGCACTTGCTCAGAATGATTAGATCTCTGTGTGAAAAAAGTTTTAAAGAGTTTGGATGCTGCACTTTAAAGATATAAAAAATTAGGGTTATGTTTTTTACTATATCTTTAAAAAATCACCACGTCAACACCGTTCGAGATATCCAAAATCCGCTCGCAATTTAACATCTTCAGAATCTTCTCTTCATGTTAAAAAAGTTTGGTGTGAACAGCTGGTTGTTCTTAGGAGTAGTGTGAATTTGTTTACTACCTGATTTTTCAAAAAATCCACCTTCAAATCAAAATAGCCGACTTTCTGTTGGTCTTAGCTAATGAGTTTGATTTAGAAAGTTGTCCAGATTGATGAGAACAATATAAGTAGAGAGTTTGGTGACTGTAGGAAAAACTAACCCCCCAACTTTTGTCAAAAGATGGCGCTATAGAGTGCCTGCTCCACGCCCATTTATGACCTTTTGCCAGTGTCTAACTATCATTAATATTGATGTGTGTGTTGAGTTTCATGAAATTCTAAGCATGTTATCTGCCTCGAAAAGACAGGAATGTAATTTTAAAGTTTGACACGTTGCCATGGCAACAGCATTTGATTTATCATCGACCCCTTTACAAATTCTTATCGGCCGTGTTTTGACATGATTTTGATGAAGTTTAAAGAAAATCGAGTAAAATTAAGAGGCTGATTTCAAAGCATTTTGAAAATGACACGTTTCCTGCTGCCAGTTGGTGGCGCTATAACTTTGACTCATAATAGTCACATTTATGGAATCGGCATCATACAAGGAACAAACTGGTGAAGTTTCATCAGAATCAGGCAATGTGTGCAACAGTTATTAGACACTTCCTGTTTCTCATTTCTCGCCATAACTTTGTCGCCTTGCCACGGCCAAACCGTTCGAGATATCAAAAATCTCCTCGCAATTTAGCGTCCCCAATGTCTTGAGATCATGCTGACCGAGTTTGGTGACAATCCCATGGAATTCCTGGGAGGAGTACGTTAAATTCCAGAGCATGCGCTTTTTAAACAGCCCTAAATATCTCACTTCCTGTTGCGTGGAGCCCATGACATAGAGTACAAAAGTTGTTCAGCTCGATGAGTTCTATATGTGTACCGAGTTTCATATCAATACGTGCAAGTATGTGTGCGCAGTACATCAAGTTTTCAAACTGTGTTCCAGGGGGCGCTGTAGATGCCCTGAACCACGCCCGGGTCCCAGCCTCTGTGGCGTCCGGACGACGGCAGATTCCAACGTGTGTGCAAATTTTCAAGAGTTTTTGAGTATGTTAAGGCCCCCAAAAGTGCCCAACGGTTGAAAAAAAACAAAAAAAAAACAAAAAAAAAACAAATAAGAATCCTTAGAAGAACAATAGGGCCTTCGCCCTTTTGGGCTCGGGCCCTAATAAAAGCATTAATTTAGCTCCAAGTTTTATGCCATAACATTGGATGGGACTACAGTAGTGTAATCATTAACCTTTGTGTTTCATACATTATTTTGGTAGACAACTTCGACTCAGTATAATCAAGTACATTGGGCCTGTAATGCATTAGCAGGCAGCAACGACCACTTGCCAAACAACAAATTGATGATCACAAACTTAAAGCAAATCCTACTGCATCTCCTGATAAACTGCCATGATGGCATTACTGGCTGTTCTATGCAAGATAATAACTATTTATAAATTTTATATGAAGATGTCTGAACAACAATATATGTAAAAGCCAAAGCCACATAATTTCATTGAACAATTAAAAAAAATTACTATTAACTATACAATTTAAAAAATTACTATTGCATAACAGTATTAAATACTAATATAAACAATCAATATTACTTTAAATATAATACAACTTACTATTACTAAAATTTAGGTTTGCTAGGATTATAAAAACTTGAATAAACAAACAAATTAGGCCTAAATATTACTAAGCATGCCTATCCCTATTTGATAAAATGTATTTATTTAGCAGACACTTCTATCAAAAGCAACTACACAAATTAGGTGAAATGAAAAAATACAACAAATGATTCATTTTAAGGCTACATTTTTTACAAGTATAATTTTAAATCTAATCTGAATAAATTACTTATTATGCAAGTTTGTATGCAAGACTAAAAAAAGACAAGTAACCTAAGTATGATTATTTTTATGACAAGAAGTTTTTCAATTAGAGTGATAGTAGCTTCAAGGTTAAGGATCTGTGCTGCCAACAAAATACTGCAGATTCGGCTTCTGGTAAAGTGCAAAGTGGCCAAGAGAGTTTGCCAACTCTTCTATGGAGCTCTTTTGCTGTAGGAAGGACCATTAAGGCCTTCATAACATAACACTGTTTCAGAGACCTCTGATTAATTTATACACACATAAACAAATATGCATCACAAAAGTACAAATATATAAAATGACTTAAAATCCTTAAATCAGGACCAGTAACGGACCAAATAAACAACACACTCCAGACATCATACTGGACAAACAGCCATTATGACACAACAATATACATTAATTCTCTCACATGATCTATAAAGTTTAACCTTTGACAACAGTGCTACCTTGTTTTAACTCTGGAATAGCCTTCCTGATAACGTTCGGGGTTCAGACACACTCTGTATGTTTAAATCTAGATTAAAGACTCATCTCTTTAGCCAAGCATTCACATAATGTATCTCATAACGTTGTACTTCAGTTACATCTGATCACATACAGATCAACATTCTTCAGCTTGGGCAAAACACATAATTTTTGCTTGGTTGGAACAGCAGCTACGCTAATTATTTCTCTATTTGTTTCTCTGTTTCTGCCACGGGATTTCCATCCCGTGGTAACTAGGAATTAAACAAGATTCAGAAGAAGAGATGATGCCAACCCTCCAGAGGACCGCTGATGATGCCAGCCTTGAAACAACATACAGCACTACACAAAGTTTGATTGCAACACATAATCATTACTATTAGTGTTCATCATCTGTTTTTGATTACACAATTACTGTTTTTAATATTTATACCATTTGTACATCGACTTAACATACAGTAGTCACCACCAATAAGCTACTAAATATATTGTAGTAGCCTACTTTTTTTTTTGTACAGCTACTTTGCAATGATTTGTATTGTAAAAAGCGCTATACAAATAAACTTGAATTGAATTGAATTGACTTTTATTAGAGTGATGTCAAATCATAACGTTGCACTATTATTGCATATTAAGGACTGGATCCAATGTCTTTACTGTGACAAGAAGCAGCCCAGATTCACTTAATCATATTTAAAACAAAAAACAAATAATGAATACTTTATCAACTAAATTAAGCCTAGCCTAAGATGCAAAACCCAGTGGAATAAGCAACTCAGTGTTATTATTATCAATCAATATCAATAAGTATGGCAAAAATAAGGGACTCTTTTGATAAATTAGAGCAAATGACTGTCTTAAGGTGTCCAAAGTCTAGAGGAAATGACAGCGGAAATGTAATATTTAACAGCTTTTCACGAGCATGCCACTGGTTTACAGTCTGTAATGATTTTGCTGTAGCTGCAAGTCTGTAAAATGTGCAGATTTTGAATATTGACAAATGAGTCAGTGAGGGAAGACTAGTTTATATGATTGGTAATGCATTTAAGAAAAGCTGCTTTACCTAATAAAAGTATTGCTGCAAACTTATTTTTTATATTTACACTACCAGTCAAAAGTTGTTGTTTTTTTAATCTCTTCTGCTCATCAAGCCTGAATTTATTTGATCTAAAGTACAGCAAAAACATTACAAATTTGAAATATTTTTACTATGTAAAATAACTGTTTTCTATTTGAATATATTTTAAATTGTAATTTATTCTTCTGAATTCAAAGCTTAATTTTTATCATATTGACACATGATCCTTTAGAAATCTTGGTAATTTGCTGATTTGATGCTCAAAAACATTTATTCAGGTTTCTTTGAGGAACATAAAGTTCAGAAGAACAGCATTTATTTGAAATAGAAATCTTTTGCAACATTATAAATGTCTTTATCATCACTTCTGATCAATTTAAAGCATCCTTGCAAAATAAAAGTATTTCTTTTCATTTCCAAAGAAAAGTGCTGATCTTTGGATATTTCTATTAATCTAGAATCCTGAAAAATGTATAAATAATAATAATAATAATGATGATGATGTTTCTTGAACAGCAAATCAGCATATTAGAATGATTCTAAAGGATAACTTGACACTGAAGACTGGAGAAATGATGCTGAAATTTAGCTTTGATCACAAGAATAAATTACATTTTAAAATATATTCAAATAGAAAGCAGTTATTTTAAACAGTAAAAATATTTTTGTATTTTGGATCAAATAAATGCAGGCTTTGTGAGCAGAAGAGACCTTTTAAAAAAAAACATTACAAATCTTACCATCCAAAAACTTTTTTAAAACTATTTTAAGAACAGATAATTATGTATAAAGTGTCAATATCTGTGAAATCAGTTTCAATCTACAATGCACATTATGATGTGCATTTACTCTTATGTCTGGGTTAAACACAAAACTGATACAGAACCGAGGCCAGTCTCCTGCAAAGAAAAGAAAAAAATTCCCAGAGTTCTAATCGAGGAACTTTCTTACTTAACTATTTTCTCATCTCGCCTAGACACACAGAGTCCCAGGAGCTGCGCAGGGTGGAGCGCTCTCTATTTCCAACGCATTATCTCACCTTCCTTCTAGTCAAATTACTGTGGATAAGCCTGAAGGAGTCTCCAGTTCCTGGGCTTTCTCTCACATTATCTTCATACACACACACAAGAGGACTATTAAGAGAGCGAGCACTGAACAAAAACAAACATATCCGTTTCAAAGCCGGTCTTTCAGGAACGTACACACATTGTAACCAGACAGAAATACCTGACCCTTAACAATATCATAAAAGATTTGTGAAACTGAAGTAGATGTACAAAAAAAACATGATATCATCTTTATTTACATTAATGGGGATGGTGGTAGCCTGAATGAGTCAGCTTGCCACATGGCATGTTTGCTTTCAAATGTCATTCATCATGCCATAGTTTTGTCAGCCATCAGAGTTTATTACATATAGACTTTCATGTTTGAACTGGGTTTACAGATAATCAGAGCACGGTGACAATGATTAATCAATTCTCCACCCACAAATACATGTAGATGCCATTGCAACTCTTGAGTTTCTGCATATATGGATCATAAGCATCTCAACTTGGTCCTTCCAAACAGGATATTACATCCAGGTCTTTGGTCAAAAGAAGCCTAGTTATGTTAGAGAAAGAGGTTTAATTGAGCTTTTGTTCCCTGGTTTACTCAATAAACAACCTCATGTCTAATTTCAACTGTCATTCATACATTTATGCTGATGTTAGAGAGCTGGAGTTTTCGAACAAAAAACTTCTATGGGTGGTGTGTGGGAAAACAATTACACTACCAGTCAAAAGTTTTTGCACAGTAAGATTTTTAATGTTTTTTCACCAAGCCTGCATTTATTTGATTCAAAGTACAGCAAAAACAGTAAAACTTTGAAATATTTTTACTATTTAAATTAACTGCTTTTTATTTTAATATATTTTAAAATGTAATTTATTCCTTTGATGAAAGCTAATTTTTCAGCATCATTAGACTTCTGTGTTACATTATTATTTAGAAACCATTCTAATGTGCTGATTTGCTGTTCAAGAAACATTTTGTATTATTATCACTAATATTTAAAATATTTTTTACAGGATTCTTTGATGAATGGAAAGATCCAGAGAACAGCATTTATGCCAAATAAAAAGCTTTTGTAACATTATGTAGTATACTATTCAAAAGTTTGGAGTCAGATATTTTTATCATTTCAGATTAATGCTGTTCCTCTGAACTTTCTATTCATCAAAGAAACAAATAAATTTGTACTTAGATGTAGTCAACATAATAATAAATGTTTTTGAGCAGTAATGATTTTTGATAGATCATGTGACTGGAGAAAAGCTGCTAAAAATAAAGAATAAATTACATTTTAAAATATATTCAAATAGAAAAGTTATTTTAAACACTAAAAATATTTTGATTTTTTTTTTTTTTTTTTTGCTGTAAGTTTTTGCTGTACTTTGGATCAAATAAATGATCAAACAGACGAACTAAAAATCTTACTGTTCAAAAACTTTTGAGTGGTAACGTAATGTTTCTTTAAAAAAATTAATATAAAAATGTTTCTGCAAAATCGTACAGAAAATATGGTATCTACTAAAAGTAGATACTATTTTTCAAAATATTGTTAATAATTTGCTTAGGTTTTCATACAGTAACAACATAAAATTCACACACGTTCACCCTAAATTTGTATTTATGTATTACAAAATGTAGCTTTATTATAGTAAGAGAGACTTTAGCGATGGGAACATATTTGGTGTTTGATAACAAAACGTTTGAAAACATTTCTGATATACATTTTCTC
>NC_133369.1:51550995-51648790 GCF_049309525.1 Garra rufa
TGTATGAACACTAAAAGAGTCAACACCATTAACAGAAATAGAATAATGTGTCCCTGAAGAAATTAAAAATTATTTTTGCCTATAAAGAGTTTGTCTTTTTACATCCACTAGAATTTGATTTGGCTATATATACTGTATATTTCAGGTATTGCACTTCAGTACATAACAAGACTATATCTATAATATATATTTATGTTCAGATTCACGTAATGTTGTCTTTTTATTTATTTGATTTGTTCTACTTTACTGCAAAAAGTGTTTAGTAATGTATATGCAGTCTTACTATATAAATTACTAAACAAATTACTGTAAAAAAAAAACTTAAATTCTAAACTATTATGAATCCTATTTGTTTCAAGTGTATTTATTTTTCTAAAATCTAGAGTAGAGGAGGAATCTAGGATCTGACATGTTTAGGATTGCTGTATTTCAGGTTGGTCAAGAGGTTTGACTAATTGTTTTTCGCACACAGTTCTCTTTGTGACAACGCGCAAAAAAAAAAAAAAAAAAAAAAGCCTTTTCTGTATACTAAAAAAACATTTTCTGTATACTAAATTCTGCTAATGTTTACATTATTGCTCTATTTTCCCAATCATACTGTTATCTGTTATATTTACTTAAATATAAGCATACAATTGTATGAAGATACTAAAACATTTTTAAACATTTTTAATTGCATAGAGTAGTGGCAGTATTTAGTTACTGTATATAAGTTACTAAAATTACTGAAAAATGTGTGGTAATTTCGACCTAAATTATACTAAACTTTTATGAATTATATTTGTTTCAAAGGTGGAGAAGAGGAGGGTTCTAAAAGCGAAGATGTTCAGGATTGCGGTATTTCAGGTTGGTCAAGAGAAATGACTAGATGTTTCTCACACACAGTTCTCTGTGTGACATCGGTTCGATATGCCAGAATCTTGCACCTGCATGTTCACAGAAGCAGTCCGTCGTCCACACAAACTGCATTATTCTCGCTTTCTTCTTTGTCAAAATAAGGTAATGCTGCTATAACATTATTCTGTTGACAAGTTGAATTTTAATGCTATATATTAGTTTTATGTATTTATTTATTTATTGCAGATTCTTTTGACAGTATGTTAAACTAGAAATTTTCTAAACATTTTGAGTGTAACAAGATATCACCAGTTAAAACTATTCACCTTATTAATCAGTCCCTCCAGGATTTCACGATTTTTTTTTTGTGATTTTTGCGATGAAAATTATAAATTTTGTGGTGGCAAGTCCTAGAAATTTGCGAAAAATTTTGCGATTTATTTAATTATTTAATTTATTTATTAATAATTAGGACATCACATTTACCATATTAGGTATTATGTTAGAGGCTCAATTATCATACATAACACAAATCAAACATAAAATTTGTTTATTCTGATACATTTGAACTTTTAAAATAACCTATGGGCAATATTCTTATGTGACCTTAGTAAACATTAACAGCAGGGGCCTCATTTATAAAACTTTCTTACGCACTGATTTGATCTTAGAGTGTTCGTACGATCAAATCCACGTCAAAGTACAGATTTATAAAAACCGTCTTTGACGTGGAAAAGTACTTATCTCCACGTCAGATTCCAGCTTGGCGTACGACCGTTTCCTTGTGGTAATGCCTGGTATTGCTGATAGTTCAGCCTCACTATAATTTGATTTCTTGCACTCCTTTTTACTTGCCATTGTCACAGAGTTTTTGCTTTAGGAATGAGCTCATTTTATATATTAATTAATTAAGCAGGGGCGTTTCGACGGCGGAACATTCAGCTGCACACAATTCCACGATCATTTGTGATTTATAACCGAATGACTGGCGGACGCATGGATTTCGTGGTACGTTCGTTTTCTCTGAATCGCTCTTACGATCAAATCAGAAAAGTTCTTAGATAAAATCAAGGATGGTTTCTACGCAAGTCTTTATAAATGAGGCCCCTGGTGTAGAAATTTATACTGTACATAGCCTACTTCATTTCAGTCGCATCTCAGGTACTCTTTACATTTTGGTAGCCCAAAAATTAATTGAACTAGCCCAAATAAAAAAGCTTTTTCATTTTTTTTTTTAAATATAGAAATTCAAACAGGAGTCTAAATGTCAATCAAATATGTTTTCAATACACAAATATAAACAAATATCAAGGAAGAAATTTTATTTTACTCTTTAGTGTATCTGCAGAATTTTTAAATATCAATTTAAAGCAATGTATGATCCTTTTTAAGAGCTGCACAAGTAAAATGAACAGAATGAGTGGGGTTGGACAATGTAAGGTAGAATTTTAGGTCATAAAATGACATGATTTATAATTCAGATACAGATTCACACAAAAACAATATCTTATACAATGGCATTTCAGCCTTTATACCATTAAAAGGGATAAATAAAGTATATAATTTATCATATTTATTTAAAACATAAATATTACTGTCTTAATTGTTTAGATTTTTTAGAAGGCACATTAAAAACCCTTTGTGTTTGCTGCATAAAAATAAACAGCTGAAAAATGTATTGGAAAAAATTCTAAAAAATTAAAATTAAAATTCTGTCACAAGGGGGCGCTTTAGGAGCGCTGAAATATTATCGTTTCCCTAGTAACGGCTGTATACAAATCAGCTTTAACGCTGTTTTATCAGCATGAAATGAAAATGCCAACGACACGTTTCTGAGGACAGTCGGTTCTACTCAGATACATTCATTTAAAGACATCAGTGCTGCGTTTTGACTTTGAAATGTGCAGGGCTCATATTTATTCAATGACATCATTGCCTTTAGATTCGTCTTTCCGTCCCTAGCTGACTTTTAAAATTATAATTAAGACTTTTCTTATACTATTTAACAAATTCAAAACTTTTATGGCGTTCCATTTGCAACAACAGAAGCCCTCTACTTTACGATAGCGGGCCACAGGCCAGTGAAACATTTTGGTAGCTCGACTGAAAAACACAATAGCCCACGGGACATCGATCTTGCGAGCCCTGCAGACAGACAGCTCACAGACATCACGTGAGCAGCGTCTTTATCAACATGAGATATATATATATATATATATATATATATATATATATATATATATATATATATATATATATATATATATATATATTAAAATCTTTTTATTATTGAAATATTTGAATAACCATTTTTTGCGATTATTTTGCGGTTAAATGACAAATTATGCAGGATCGCAAAAAAATGCGACATTTTGTTGATTTTGCATTAAATTCAGCGATCGCAGAATCGCGAAAAACTGGAGGGACTGATTAATCAACACGGAAGTAGGCTTACTTCCGTGTTATGGGTGACTAAAAACTGTTTGCACCACAAATCAGTCTGTTCATAATTAAGATAATACATTAAAATAATATAGTAAGACATAATATCAAGCTGTACAGCCGTACATTATACTGCTGGACACGGATAAGACGTAGGCAGAAATTGTATTTTGGGCGGGCCACTGAAAAAGTGAGCGGGCCCATATTTTTTCCTAGAAAAAATATTACTTAATAATTAAACCTTAGTGAGTAGAAAAATAATAGACAAACAAACTGCAAAAATACACCTTTATTTTGCAATATTTGGCAAAGGCAATAACAAACCACCGTCTAACCATCATGTTAAACAGTGCTCAATAAAGGCTGGACAAACCACCAGCATAGACAATAACCTGTCTATTTTATTCAGGTTAGTCAGCAGTGCAGAGCAGACAGTTCACTCGAAAATAAAGTAGGCTATAAGTAGAAGAAATTAAAATAATGGAAACTCTCAGCAGAGAACGGTTTGAAATAAATAACAACACACTCCCTAATTTCTGTTAAATCAACCATATACAATGCAATCAGCGGCTGAACAAGCTTCTTTAATTTTTTATTTAAAAAAATTAAGAGTTGGCAGGGAAATACCTTCAGATTGGGTTATGAAGGTGGTTCATCTATTGCAGTTAGATCGGTGGGAAAACCCGCGTCAGGCTGACCGGGAGAGATCACTGGCGCTGCCGCCAGGGAGCAAGCGGCGGCCGCCACCAGCGCCTGACTAGCCTTCTTGTGAGTTAATGAGTCTGAAGAACTGGGCTGGGTGGACTCGGCAGATGAAGGCAGTGGCGTGTCTTCTTCCTCAACTCTTTTTTTTTTTTTTTAAATAAATCATTAAAGAAGCTTGTTTAGCCATTATTGTGGCGATGTTAATATACACTGAATGCCGCCAGAACCCGCCGCTCAGAGAGTCTTCCTGTCGCCCTAGCAACCATAACAACCAATTAGGCCTAAAGAAAATATATTCATATAAACCTGATTTTATTCGGCAATTAATACATAAATCAGGTTTATATGAATATATATTTTTAAAACATTTGAATAATAAAAATAAACGAAAAATGTATTTTGATCAAACTTGCCTGGGTGGGCCAGGGAGTAATGTGGGCGGGCCAGTGCCTTCCTGGCCCATTAGTTACTGGCTACGCGCCTGAGACACATAAAATGTACAAATGACCGTGCCTGCTCTTACGGAAATAAGGTGGATAGTACTTGCGATAATCTTACTTGCATGTATTATAATTTCATTATGTAATGTAGGCTAAAATAACTTTTAAGTAAAAATCTTTCTCTGTTACTCAGCTGTAAAGCTTGTATTATTGTACTGAATAAGTGATTGATATTTCAGGCTAAAGGCAGTAGTTATAGAGTGCCTAAACATTGTCCTATCTAGCATTTCGCAGTAACATGGACATTTCCAGATCTCATGTTGGGTCAAATGTCAACGCTGCAGCGTGGCATGGAAGCAATATTACAGTGCCTGTACTGACTAACAATACAATAGCAGGCAATGTCCACATCATACATAATGCACCTGGTAAGATTATTATTTTTTTTTTATGTAGACAGAAGCTGATAAAATTAGAGTTTTCTGATAATATTGCTGAATACCAGTGCTGAAATATGTAAATTGTTTTAAAATATGCATAGCAGATATCTGCTAGTACAGTTGTATATAGCATAAATATAGTTTTGTAATTGTTATACAGTTGCAATCAAAATTATTCAACCCCCTTGACCTGCAAGACATTTTGTGAAAACAATTCAACAAAGGCATCAGTAAACTATTAAAGAAAGTTTATTAATACACATTTGAGTAGTTCTGAGAACGTAAGTTGATGAATAATGAAAAAAAATCGAATTGGCTCTAAACATTCATGTTCAAAAATATTCAACCCCTGAAAGTATATTTGGTGTAGAATCTTTTATTCTTTAAAACCACCAGTAAACGCTGCCTGGAAGTGCTTAAATGCTTCTGTCACCTTTCTGCTACAATTTTGGGTCATTTCTCCCCTGAAAAAGCTTTCAGATCACTGATAATCTTTGGTTTTTACTTTGCCACTGCTTGCTTCAAATTCAACCATGTATTTTCAATGAGAATTACATCTGGAAACTGAACAGGCCACTTAAAAACATTCTATGACTGATTCCTAAACCAAGTGTAAGTAGATTTGAACGTATACTTTAGGATGATTGTCCTGCAGGAAAGTCCATTGAATATTAGCTTCAGACTTTGCACAAAAGGCATCACAATTCTTGCCAAAATGGTCTGCTACTTTAATAAATCAATGATATCCTTTGTATGGTCACACTGTAAAAAAATTACTGTAAAATTTACAGCAAGTTACTGGCAACTTTGGTTGCCTGTAATACTGTAAATTTTTACAAGTGCACTGTAAATGATTAACTACAGTTTTACTGTTAAAATACAGCAATTTTTTGTATATATACAAGCAACGATATATACATTATTTAAAGCTGCTACTGTGAAATTGCAGCAATAATTTGCAATTTTACAAGTGTACTGGAAAACATTAAATAACGTTTCACTGTAAAAATATTGTACTACTTTAATTTGTGTATTCTTTATTTGCAGTATTTATTTTCCAGATTGCTGAATAATAATGACTAGCAATTTAAACAATTTATTAACTGCATAAGCTTTAAACAATATTTAACTGCATAAAGTGTTGTATAGTATGAAACTCAGTGCACCTATTATTTAATAAAAACAAAAATAATAATAATTTGACACATCTTAATCTTGATAAACAGGTCCAATTTTATTTAACAACTCTCTTATTTAATAACTCTCAAATTTGCATGAAACAAATGTCATAGAACAGTGTATTTAGTATTATTCTAAATTCCAAAATAAATTGGGCATGAAAATATTTACTTGAAACATAATACCCTGCTAAATTTTAAGGTTAACCAATATTTAGCCAAAGTTTAACCAACATCAAGTTAACCAACATGGTCATAATTAAATGGTTCGAAATACCACAAAGACAGTGATGAATTTTCACAACTTCACGAACAGTCCAACATGGCCAAACAACAAGCCCTCAAGTGAGTCCAACAAAACTTCTGATCAAAAAACAGTTCAGCTCCAGATGCTGTTCCATCCCAGGATGCAAAGAGTGGCTAAAAAATATAGAAAAGAACAAAAAGGGCAATACATTAGATATTTTACAAAACAATGATTCAGTCAGACAAAGACAGAGGGATGACAGATACAGTCAAAGGCAGAGAGACTGATGATTGTTACAGTTAGATCAGTATGATATTAAACAGTAAAACACTAAAATTGTGAAAAATTATTACAATTTTTACAAGTTTTATATTTTACTATACTTTCAATATAATTTATTTCTGAGATGCAAAGCTGAATGTTCAGTATCATTACACCAGTGTTACATGGTCATTCAGAGATCATTCTCATTTATTATCAATATGCTGATTTATTGTCAATGTTATTGTCAATGTTGTCAGTGTATGTTTTGGAGCCTGTGATACTTTTTCAGGATTCTTTTATGAATAAGTGTCAAAGAACAGCAGTTATTTAAAAGATACATTTTATCTAAAAATATAAATCTTTACAATCAATTTCAATCAATTTTTACTTGGATATAAGTAAAAAAAATCCATGAAAGAATCCTGAAAAAAGTATCACAGGTTATTAAAAATATTAAACAGCACAATTGCTTCTAACATTGATAATAAATCAGCATATACAATAATTTCTAAAGGATCATGTGACATTGATGCTGAAAATTCAGAAATAAATTACATTTTTAAGTAGATTAAAATGGATAAAACATTTTAATAATATTTCAAAACATTATAGTTTTTTTCTGTATTTTTGATCAAATAAATGCAGCCTTGATGAGCAGAAGATACTTATTTCAAAACATAAAACCTACTGATCACAAACTTTTGAACGCTAGTGTAGATAAAGGATAAAAGAACATAATAAAAGGAAAAAGATGTTGGTGTATGTGTACTTACATGTCAGTAATTCCACTGAAAATCCTTCGCATTGCAAAGAAGACTGGTAACTTGGGCTCACTTTAACTGGTTTCTTCTGTGTCCTGTCGTTTTAGATGGGTCTTTGCCTTTCAACTTCTTTGTTTCTCTCTCAGGATAAATATCTACAAAACAGTCAGGAAGCAGACAATATGTAATTCACATTAGTTTTAGCTTTTGTACATCTGAATTATTCTCCCTAAAAAAAACTCTCTCTTCTTTAGTTGAGAAACATATTCTATCATATCTACATGTAAAATGCAGGTACTCAGATTGTTAGAATGCAACTATTATCTCTGAATGAACTCCAAAGCTCCGTCTGTCTCCTCTTGGTAACATTAGTCCAGAATATGTAAATTAATATGCTGCGAACAGGCCAGACAGGACAATGGACTGGATTAACTCATTCTTCAAATCAAAGTTAGCAAAAAGCATTAACGTTACATTAAAACAATAAGCGAATAAGAAAGTTATCAAAGGTCCTAGTACATCTCACTGCTTACTTTAACCCAGTGTTTCTCAACGGGGGCGGTAGGAGAGCATCGGGGGGCGCTGAAAGCAATAATTTTGAAAGGGGGGCGCTGAGGTGTTTTTGGGGGGGCGTTTGGTTAAGACGAGTTTGAGCTGAAACTTGCAGAAGAAAACGGCCTGCCACATCCTAATGCCATTTCTACACTGGATGTATGGAAGTTTATTCCTAACAAAATTAAATTGAAAATTCAAATGCCTAAAAAGAACAAATAATAAATCAAACTCTCAAAACAACTGCTCAAATGATCAAATAATAAATCAAACTCTTAAAATGGCTTCTCAAATGAGAAATCAAATGTTTAAAAGCGATTACATTTTCTCATTTGGGGAAGCATAAACTGTATCAAAAATCTAATTAAAAATCTTTTGTATTTTATATTTAATTTTCATTATTAACCCAGTATAAACCTGTCATAAGTAAATCTATAATTCAGTGCTCAAATCATAAATCAAATGCTCATACCGACATGACAAATGATAAATCAAATTCTCAAACCAACATTGCAAATGGCAAATCAAATGCTCATACGGACATCGCAAATGATAAATAAAATACTCAAACGGAAACCGCAAAAGACAAATCAAATCCTCAAATGATAAATCAAATGCTCAAATTATAAATCAATTGCTCAAATAATAAATAAAATACTCAAACGGAAACCGCAAAAGACAAATCAAATCTTCAAATGATAAATCAAACGTCTAAACTGAGACCGCAAATGATAAATCAAATGCTGAAATGGACATCGCAAATGATAAATCTAATGCAAATGAGGAGTGTCAATCAAGCATAGTGAAGGCGGAGCTTTGAGACGCCACGAGCAAGATCGTGAGTGAAATCTTTGCTTGACAGGTACGAGCTGCCATCAAAACCTGCCACAAAGATTAGTGTGAACGAACACACAGTACCACTTGGGTCTTTTTTATTAATTTGGCCCCTTGTACAATATATAATTACTTATTTCTTACCCCAAATGCAGCGGGTCCTGCTACAGCGTGAACCACAACGGTACGCACGATAAGTCAATATTCATCATTAACATGTAAAACTAAGCTTTTTTTTGCAAAGGCCTATCTAAAGGGTTAATGGGGCCAACTGATAATAAACAGTAAAATTTACTAATTTTACTCCTTCCCAAAAGGGAAAACCACAAACAATCAAATATTCAGCGTTATATGGTGTCATGGCTTTGCAATAAAAAAAATGTGATTATAATGGAAGTCAATGGGGCAAAAATGGCCACAAACAATAAATGAGGGAGAAAAAATGAAAATCTAATGCTGCGCCAAAACTAACAATGCATGAAAGCCAATCTTCTTACTAATCTTTCACATGTCCAAGACTGTTAAAAAGGTTAAAAAAAATCCAAGCCACAATTACCTTTTTTATTTTCAAAATAAGTCATTTTGTGTGGGTTTTTTTTTCCAAATCAGTGACATCATTTAGGAACTCGGCAATTAAAGAGTCAAAATCCTGAATTTTTTCAAAAGATTTGGTAGTTTTGATCAGGACTGAGGTTGATTAACAGATTTAAAAACCGAAAACCGGTGCAGTCTGCCAGCCTTATCATTGACCTGGATGGGCACCAGACCTTTAAAAGTAAACAAAAACATGCACAGACAAATCCAAATTACACCCCGCGGCTCGTGATGATACATTGATGTCCTAAGACACGAAACGATTGTTTTTTGTGAGAAACTGAACAGTATTTATATCATTTTTTACCTTTGATACACAGCCACGTCCATCTGTCATGAGCACGAGTTTGGCATCAGTCACGTCACATGTGCACGCGCTCTGGCGTAGAATACGCAAACGCCGGAAGCGATCTGTCGCATGAATACGACACTCATTGTTTACACAGTGCACAGAGATTGTGTGTGTAGCGGCTATTCAAAATGGTAATTACTTGCGCGTATCCTGATTGTTTAAACCGATTTAAAGCTAAAAGATTACGTTAGTTTGCGCAAACTCATCCGGGACTTTTCACTGATTTCCCCTTACGACGTTTGCGTATTCTACGCCAGAGCGCGTGCTAATGTGACGTGACTGATGCACATGACAGATGGACGTGGCTGTGTATCAAAGGTAAAAAATGATATAAATACTGTTCAGTTTCTCACAAAAACCGATCGTTTCGTGTCTTAGGACATCAATGTATTATCACGAGCCGCGGGGTGTAATTTGGATTTGTCTGTGCATGTTTTTGTCTACTTTTAAAGGTCTGGTGCCCATCCACATCAATGATAAGGCTGGCAGACTGCACCGGTTTTCGTTAAAAATCTTCGTTTGTGTTTTTCTGAGGAAACAAAGTCACCTATATCTTGGATGCATTGGGGGTAAGCAGATAAACATCAAATTTTCATTTTTAGGTGAACTATCCCTTTAACTCCATAATGTTTTCAACGTCATTACTTTGCCACCAATGAGATGAGTTGTGGGAGTTACGTTATCTCGATATTATTAATTTACCTGCAACCAATGAGAAGGCATGTGAGCGGTTTTAGTTTGTGTTTGTTCCAAATAAGGTTTGACAGAAATGTGGGGTTTCCTGGTCGTTTTTTACTTGCGTTAAGCCACGTTAAGCGTTTTAGAACGTCTCGGATAAACTCTTTGTGGAAAAATTTATATCCTTTATCCAATTTGTTCCTCTTTGTGATGGAGTTTTCCTCCACGACTCTTATCAGGTCGGCAAAAGTTATCTTTGGCAAACCAGTGAGGGAAGTTGTGTAGACTCTCTCAATTTTAATTTTAAATTACCCGGCTTTCTGCTGTGTTGACATTACACAGGAAGTCTGCATACCCTGCGATTGCGTATTTCCGGTTTCTGTGAAAAAGGTCTAATATAAGAAATACAACCCGCTGCTGTAAAATATTGCTGTAATTTTTTACAGCAATTCCACTTCCTGCTACAGTAAAACAACCCTATAACAGGACTGGCCCACCTCCATGTTTGATGATGGAGATGGTGTTCTTCTGCTTATAAGCTTTGTCTTTTTTGCACCAGATGTACCTCTGATCCATACATCCAAAAAGTTCCAGTTTGGTCACATCACTCCATAAAACATTCTTCCAGAACTCCACAGGTCTATCCAAATGAATTTTAGCATGTTCAAGGCAGCCTTTTTGTTCTTCTTGGTCAAGAGTGGTATTCAGCGAGATTCCTCAACATGAAGACTACACTTGTCTAGTTTTTATCTTATTCACAGTATTGAAATATTTTTCCTCCTTTCGTTGGGTCATCTTGCAAGTCTTTGGCTGTACATTGCAAGTTTTTCTCAGTTGAACTGATCAAACATTTTATGATATTGTGCTTTTTTGTTCAACAGCCTCAAAGGTTTTCTGGTTCAACACACTTTAATCTAAGGAATACGGCTGCCAGCTGTGTCTCTAGGAACTTGTAATGTCTTAGAAATCTTCTTGTAGTTTTAGACTTTCTAATAGCAAACTATTTCTTCTCTGTTGATTTTGTGTGAGCTCTCTGTTGACTTTACCATATTTGCTACTCCCTATCAGCACATGCATGGGCTAAGAGTATACTATGTGTAACACCCCAAGCTAATTCCATTTTTAATAAGTTTGTAAAGGCTTAAGACAATTTTGTTCCTGACCATAAAAATAACTGTATTAAAACAGCAATGTTGAATAGGGGTTGAATAATTCTGACATAGCTGTGTTATTAAAAAATCCTATAACTCAAAAACATTACATTACATATTGACATTACCACTTTTAATATGCCAGAAAACTGTTGTAGATGCAATATAGTCCTGGATCTTCAGAAAGACCAAAAATTATTTGTAAAGTACTGCATTCTCTGGGGGGTTGAATAATTTTGATTGCAACTGTATATTTAGCTACTAAAAATCTGTTCTATAAATATGTGTAATGTTCTGCAGGTTTCAGTGGGAATCGCACATCATGTGAAAAAACACAAACCTCAGGTGACTGTTGAATTTAATAGTAATGTTTTGAAATACCTTCCACCTTTTAATTTACCAGCTATTTATAGTCTGCTCTGATTTTTTTTATTGTATTAAAAGTCAGAATTTGTTTTATAAGATTTGAATAATGACAACTTTATTTCTGCAGCAATGAGATCAGTAATTCTCAAATATAAGAAGCTGATTTGTAGTGAGTATCAGTATGTGACAGAGTATAACTCTCTGCCTGGTGAACAAGTGCTGCTGTCTGAGCGCTTCACACAACCTCTGATCCTTCAGAGACATAGAGATCAAAAAGAGAGAGAAGAAGAGATCCGCTTCAGCGGAGAAAGCTTTCAGCAGGTCCTCAACTCCAGGAGCAGTCTTGAGTCTGACCATCTGAACACTCTGTTCAACGTTGATCACCATGGGATCAGTCCTAGTGCTGTTATACTGCAGGGAAATTCAGGGAATGGGAAATCATTCACTGTGCAGAAAATTGTAATGGACTGGGCATCGTGTGACCTCTATAAAGAGCGGTTTGATATTGTGTTCCACTTAAAGTGCAAAGAAATAAATCGCATTTCTGGCAGAAAGAGTTTGGTGGAGATCTTGAGCTACAACTGCAGTTTAACATCAGATCAGATCTCACAGATACTACAGCAGGCACCAGAGAAAGTACTTTTCATCATCGATGGATTTGATGAATTGAGACTCACACAGAACATTTATGACAAGTCTGCACAAACTGATCCACTTCGAAAAGCCCCACCTGTGGTCACTCTTTGTGCCCTGATGAAGGGTCACATCCTGCCAGAGTCCTTCCTGCTGGTCACCACCAGATCTACAGCTACAGACACACTGGGTAACCTGCTCAAAGGACCTCAGCGTTTCACAGAGATTATGGGCTTTACTAAGAAGGGGGTGGAGGAGTACTTCCAGAAGTTTTTTCAGAATGAGGAGCTCTTCAGAAAAGCATATGAATGTGTGAGAGCAAATGAAACCCTCTTCACCACCTGCTCCATCCCTGTCATCTGCTGGATCATCTGCACGGTTATGCGAGAGAGATTCAGTGCTGGTGCGGATGTATTGAGTGGACTGGGAACCACCACCTCTATCTATGTTGACTTTGTGTCCACTCTACTGGAGCATCACTGCCAGGGTTTGAGTCAGTCTGTCCCGAACCTGCTGAGGAGTCTGGGTCAGCTGGCAGAGAGAGGGATACTGGAAGAACAAGTCCTGTTTGATAAGAAAACTGTTTATGAAACTGTTTCAGACCCTGCTGGCAATCCATTCCTGTGCAAGTTCCTGTTTAAGAGAAGAATCAATCAGGAGATAATGTTCAGTTTCATGCATCTCAGCTTTCAGGAGTTCTTTACCGCTCTGTATTACATCTCTCTCGATAGCAAGGCATTTAAGGGCAAACTCGCAAAACTACGTTCTGATTTCTACGTTTGGAACTCACGCAGTGTAGCTGTAATGCAGTTTATTTCTGGCCTTTTGAATGAGGATGTTAGAGGCACTCTTAGGAGGAAATATGGTGTGTTTGTTCATCTAAACACTCAGACTTATCTGAAAGAATTGCTTTTTCAAATGGGTAGTTGTGTCCTCAATCTTCACTGTCTCTATGAGCTCCATGAAGAAAGCTTTGTAAAAGAAGTTTTAAATGGAAAGGCAGACATTTCTGTTCTTTATAAGCCTATAAGAAGAACAGACTGCTGGGCCCTGCTCTACTGTTGTCAGTGCTGTCAGTGCATGAAAAAACTGATGCTCCACTTCGCACAGATAACATTTGAAAACCTATCTATGATTCTTCCTGTACTCCACAAGTTTGAGACTTTAATGTGAGTATTTAAAAAAAAAAAAAATTAGAGAATGAATAAAGTAAGCAGTTGAGGTACATAATAATCTCTAACCCACCTGGATGCCGACTTTTGCTAGGTTTAACTTATCAGAACAAAACACTGGTAAAGGACAACCTTTTTTATTTAATTTTTAATTTGCCTTTGTTTAGCTGACTCCATTTAGTTGACTTATTATATAGCATACATTTGTTTAAAGTCACCATGAAACAGCATTTGAAAAATACTACGGAAACATCTCTACAAACTACTTTACGTTTTTTTTTTTTCAGGTGTAACATTCATAGCTTTACTATAAAAATGTGTAAATACATTGTGAGGCTTAATAGGCTATTCAGATATTTTGAGGTTGACAAAAGGAAATTAGTAAGAGTAAGACACTTTATTGTAATTGCACAAGGTACAATCAAATTTAGAGTGACAAGAAACAGCCTAATTGAAAAAAAGAATGTCTTTGTTAGCGAATGATTTCTAAAAAAAAAAGTTTACTTTCAATTTTAAAATATTTTAAAGTTATCCATAATATTTACAATTTATAATTGTTGTCTTTGATTTCATTTTGAAGGTTGACATCAGACTCATATAAAGATTCTGAGCTTGTTGATCTGATTCATGCTGTCACTGACATGAGAGGACAAACACAGAGGTGAAGTCTTTAATATAACTGACTAAAAGTAAAAGGCTCAAATGCACGTCCTTTCATTTTTTAATTTTATAACTTTTCTATCTATTTTGTTATTTTCAGTGTTGAGATTGAATCGTATCGTCCAGATGACAAAACTTGTTCTGTCGGAAAGCTTAATATGTCAATCAGTGAAGAACTGTCCAGGTAAAAAACAAAACAAAAAGCAAAACATTTCTTGTGTTCATACTTAACGTTTTTATTAACCCAATCAAGCTGCTTAGTTAATCATGATTATACTAGTATACTGTCTAAAATCTGTCATACAGGGAATAAACCTTCAGCAATAGTAGATAAAGGTTTGTGACTTAACATTTGATTTATCATAAATAAATATATGGACTATAACTATAAACCTTTTGTGTCATATATTATAGAAAATATATATGATTTCACTGGGGTTAACATACTTTACAGCAGCATGATATATAGTACTACATTTTACTTTTACTTTTTGCTGTACCTTGGATTTTATTGAACACTTTTAATGATGCAAAAAAAAAACTTTAGTCATTCATACATTTGGTGCTAACTCTATCTTTAATTTGTTTTTAGGATCGACATAGAGCCTGTAAATAAATGTTTGTCATCATTCAGACTCACTTTTCTACAGTCCAGTCTAATTAGCGTTGACTGGACAAACCTTATCCGAGCTCTTCAAACAGGGAGCAAAGAAGTGCTAATGTTTTACATCTCTTGTTTGTCTGGATTGAAGAAGATGGAACTGTGTGTGGACAGTCTGACTGAGAGTTTGGCTATTCAGATTGTCTCCCTTAGCAAGAACTGCCCAAGTCTAACTGAACTCAGGTTAGAGATGATCCCTTCACAATCACCTGTGCCTTTTGTCCTTTATGCACTAATTTTTGTCTAAATTTAATACTATAACTTTTGACAATGATTTTTGACAACAGGTAAAAATAAGGATATTAAAAAAGTAAATGTTCTAATTTTTATGTGCTGTAAGAAGATTGCCTGTGATAACAATCTGATACTAAAATCTCGGACTAAGGTAACAAAGAGGGTTAAATGACTTTTCCTAAACAAATGACTTGTAAAAAGCACATGGATTCCTCATCCAGAAACTGTGATAGCAGTTTTGGTATATTTTGTTTTTTGTACAATTAAACAGTTGAACAAAATGGCATTTCACCAAGCCTGTAATGTATAAGACATGACAAAGAATATACTGTAAACGCTGACTGTATGGATGTGTGGATATTTGCATACTGTAGGATAGACGGTGGATGGATATTGGAGGAGGCAATCAGGGTTTTGCAGAAGTCACAGACAAGACCAGACTTTGCAATGACATTTGACGGGTTTGTACTGCTTTATAAATAGCTCATATTTTGGATTTCACACATTTGTTCCTAGTTTGGAAGAATTAGTTTGTTTCTAGTTAATTATGATTATACAGTGGGTACGGAAAGTATTCAGACCCCCTTAAATGTTTCACGCTTTGTTATATTGCAGCCATTTGCTGAAATCCTTTAAGTTCATTTTTTCCCTCATTAATGTACACACAGCACCCCATATTGACAGAAAAACAGACATTTTTGCAGATTTATTAAAAAAGAAAAACTGAAATATCACATGGTCCTAAGTATACAGACCCTTTGCTGTGACACTCATATATTTGACTCAGGTGCTGTCCATTTCTTCTGATCATCCTTGAGATGGTTCTACACCTTCATTTGAGTCCAGCTGTGTTTGATTATACTGATTGGACTTGATTAGGAAAGCCACACACCTGTCTATATAAGTCCTTACAGCTCACAGTGCATGTCAGAGCAAATGAGAATCATGAGGTCAAAGGAACTGCCTGAAGAGCTCAGAGACTGAATTGTGGCAAGGCTGAGATCTGGCCAAGGTTACTAAAAATTTCTACTGCACTTAAGGTTCCTAAGAGCACAGTGGCCTCCATAATCCTTAAATGGAAGACATTTGGGACGACCAGAACCCTTCCTAGAGCTGGCTATCCGGCCAAACTGAGCTATCGGGGGAGAAGAGCCTTGGTGAGAGAGGTAAAGAAGAACCCAAAGATCACTGTGGCTGAGCTCCAGAGATGCAGTCGGGAGATGGGAGAAATCTGTAGAAAGTCAACCATCACTGCAGCCCTCCACCAGTCGGGGCTTTATGGCAGAGTGGCCCGACGGAAACCTCTCCTCAGTGCAAGACACATGAAAGCCCGCATGGAGTTTGCTAAAAACACCTGAAGGACTCCAAGATGGTGAGAAATAAGATTCTCTGGTCTGATGAGACCAAGATAGAACTTTTTGGCCTTAATTCTAAACAGTATGTGTGGAGAAAACCAGGCACTGCTCATCACCTGTCCAATACAGTCCCAACAGTGAAGCATGGTGGTGGCAGCATCATGCTGTGGGGGTGTTTTTCAGCTGCAGGGACAAGACGACTGGTTGCAATCGAGGGAAAGATGAATGCGGCCAAGTACAGGGATATCCTGGACGAAAACCTTCTCCAGAGTGCTCAGGACCTCAGACTGGGCCGACGGTTTACCTTCCAACAAGACAATGACCCTAAGCACACAGCTAAAAGAACGAAGGAGTGGCTTCACAACAACTCCGTGACTGTTTTTGAATGGCCCAGCCAGAGCCCTGACTTAAACCCAATTGAGCATCTCTGGAGAGACCTAAAAATGGCTGTCCACCAACATTTACCATCCGACCTGACAGAACTGGAGAGGATCTGCAAGGAGGAATGGCAGAGGATCCCCGAATCCAGGTGTGAAAAACTTGTTGCATCTTTCCCAAAAAGACTCATGGCTGTATTAGATCAAAAGGGTGCTTCTACTAAATACTGAGCAAAAGGTCTGAATACTTAGGACCATATGTGATATTTCAGTTTTTCTTTTTTAATAAATCTGCAAAAATGTCAACAATTCTGTGTTTTTCTGTCAATATGGGGTGCTGTATGTACATTAAAGAGGAAAAAAATGAAATTAAATGATTTCAGCAAATGGCTGCAATATAACGAGAGTGAAAAGAGTGAAACATTAAAGGGGGTCTGAATACTTTCCATACCCACTGTATATATTTTTATGCAATATTTCTTTATACATTCACGTACATTTTTCAATTACATACTAAAGCAAAAGATATTGAATAACTATCATAAGACATGTTTTTAGTTCATATAGACTGTAGGTCTTGGGCACCTTATTGTGTTCTTTAAGATGCTCCCATAAAACAGATATTAGGATATCTCTGTTTTTTTGTTATAAAGCTTCAGATGCAAAACAGGTCAGCAGTGCTCACACGATAAAGACTGCAGAAAGAGGGTGAAAATTCATCTGAATGCGGGGGGCTCTTCTGTAAAGCCTTTAAGACCGTAAGTGGACTCTCTTTAAACACCTGGGGCCTCATTTATAAAACTTTCTTACGCACTGATTTGATCTTAGAGTGTTCGTACGATCAAATCCACGTCAAAGTACAGATTTATAAAAACCGTCTTTGACGTGGAAAAGTACTTATCTCCACGTCAGATTCCAGCTTGGCGTACGACCGTTTCCTTGTGGTAATGCCTGGTATTGCAGATAGTTCAGCTTCACTATAATTTGATTTCTTGCGCTCCTTTTTACTTGCCATTGTCACAGAGTTTTTGCTTTAGGAATGAGCTCATTTTATATGTTAATTAATTAAGCAGGGGCGTTTCGACGGCGGAACATTCAGCTGCACACAATTCCACGATCATTTGTGATGGTTTCTACGCAAGTCTTTATAAATGAGGCCCCTGGTATTAAGCTGAAATTTATTTAACAATTATGCACTTAGACAATTTATCTGAGGCATCTGCTCAGTTAAAGGCTAGTGTCAGTATTGCATTTCTTTTCCTTATAAGAATAATATGCTATATAAATTACTAGGAAAATTTCAACACTGATTTGATGACACCTTTCTCCATTTTTAAGGCCATTGTTTCAAAACTAAGCTACAGATCAAGAACTTGGAACGTGTAAGCGTCGTTTGGATCATCGTCTCTTTTCATTAAAACTATGTTGTACACTGCAGCTCAAAAGTTTGGGATCAGTAAGATTTTTAATGGTTTTTAAAGATGTTTCTCATGTTCATCAAGACAAAAACAGAAAAAATACTAATATTAATATTAAAGTATATTTTGATATACTTTAAAATGTAATTTATTGCTGTGATGCTAAGCTGAATTTTTATCAGCTGTTACTTTAGTCTTCAGTGTCACATGATTCTTTAGGAATCATTCCAATATGCTGATTTATTATCAATGTTGGTATAAATGCTAATAAATGGTTATTTATTTAACAGCATTTATTTAAAATAGAAAGGTTTTCTAACAATATGCAGTACTGTTTAAAAGTTTGGGTCAGTAAGTGTTTAATCTTTCTTTTTTTTTAAAGGAATTGATACTTTTATTCACCAAGGATGTTAAATTATTAAAAAGTGATAGCATAGATTTACATTGTTAGAAAAGATTTGTATTTGTTAATAAACAACTTTTTAACTTAACAAAAAATCCCGAAAAAAGAATCACAAGTTCCAAAAAATATTTGTCAGCACAACTGTTTCCAGCATTGATAATAAATCAGCATATTAGAATGTTTTCCGAAGAATAATGTGACCGTTAAGACTGGAGTAACAGTTGATGAAAATTCAGCTTTGCATCACAGGAATAAATAATAAGTATAAGGCCAGACACTGCAGGTGAATAGGGAAAAAAAATAACTAACAGTTATCACCTTACTTACCCACTTGATTGATTACATTGATAATTGCAAACATCTTTTTCTAAATTGTCAGGTTTAAACATGCAAATCTGGCATTATTTAATGAAATATATGTTAAATTTGCATACATTTCTAGTACAAAAATCTAAACACTGGATGAAGTCAGTTTAAATTTTTTTTTTTTTTTTAGATAGTCAAATGTTTTTACAGAGGGATCTCATTTTGTCACTCCATAATAAAAAAAAAAAAAAACAGAACAGAAAGAAAACAATACATTTTTTAAATTTTTGGGGGGGAATACAATGCGTATAATCAAGCAAATTATATATGAACAAATCCCTCTGTAAAAACCTTCATGATAGAGACAGGAATTGAAATGTGAAGTTTAGTGTGCGTAAGTGCTACTGAACTCAATTTTGAGAAAACGCCTTTAAAAATATGTACTGTGATTGAAATCTGTCGACACAAAAAGATAAGGTGCTATAAAAGAAACACAATGTCTTTTAGATGTTTTCTTTCCACTTGTTTGGAAAAACACTATAAACAACCAAAAAGCACAAAATCTCAAACTGCATTTTTACCTGCAGTCTCTCCTTAAAATAAATACCATTATTTTATATTATAATAACATTTTGCAATATAACTGTTTTCTACTGTATTTTGATCAAATAAATGCATCTTTGATGAGCATACGACACTACTTTAAAATACATTACAAGTCTTACTGCTCCCAAACTTTAGAGAGGCAGTGGATAGCATGTTAACATACATATTGACAAATTGCATTTTGTAAATTATGGACCTTTTTCCTTACAACATAAAATACTGTTTGTTTTTATAAGAATATATTATCAATATTTTCTGCTACTGTGTTGGTGACATTTATGTATTGTTAAGCTGTAACACATGAGTACACTCTCTGGGTTAAATAGTTATTGTTGTATAAATCTGTTGAAGTATTACATTTAAACACAACTGTTACAAGTTTTACTAGCCATGCCTTTTCTTTAGAGCTTTATTATTTTATAGATTTGTGGAATTTTGTTCAGTTTTATTCAATAAAAACTATATCCTCTTGCTTAAAAATTGTGCATTTCAGATCTCTGCCTTGTAAACATCCCCTATTTAAAGGAGTAGTTCACCCCAAAATGAAAATTTTCATCATTTACTAATTTCCCTCATTCCAAACCTGTACAAGTTTCTTAACTTAAGTTGAACACAACAGAGGACATTTTCAAAAACGAAACAGTTGTTAGTTCCCATTGACTTCAACTGTTTGATCACCAGCATTCTTCAAAATATACTTTTAACAAACTTGTACAGGTTTGGAACAAGATTTATTCTACTTTTCTAAAACTTGAAAATATTGAAATCGTATAGATTTATTTTGTACTTCTAACTTTCACTATAAAAACTGCATTTCCCATGAGAGGAAGGCCTGTCTGGAAAACAAAACCTAAATTACTCATTTGACTGAAATCCTCTCATCACTACAAATTCTTGTACATGCAGATTTCTTTAGGCATAGACTAGAATGCATTCTCTCTCCCCACATCCCAGACAAACAACACAGACAAGAGTTGTGCTGGTCAAACACTTAATGCCCTGGGTTTATTAAACATTTTTTGTCATATAAGTTTTTTTTTTAATTCATTCTTCCAGGTGGGACTAAAAAAAACACCTCAAAGATAGATGATGCCATTGGAACGGGCATTCAGATTGTGGTACATACAAACAACAACTACGAGTAGCCTTGTGAGGTACCGTCCTCTTCACAGAAGAGAGCTCATGCTGGCCCCACAGGACGGGTGCCACCATGAAGTCTTACAGGAAACAAAACGTCCCTTTTTTGTTCGTTTTCCTTATTTTCATATAAAGTGGAATGATGATGATGTTGATGATGATGATAAAGAAACATACTGAGATGTCACTGTAGTCCTCTCCCTTATGAACTACTGTTAAACACAAATAACAGACTCGCTCCTTAACACAGGGGACATACAATCAGTCATCAAAACAGAGGTAATAAAAATAAACCCATTTAAGTTTCACAAACCCCAAATGAAAAAGGGCCTCTCAGATTCCAGAAAAAAAGACTCAGAAATCATACAAAAGCAGCATTGATTAAAAAAAGGGAAAAAAAAAGAAAATAGTGCTTGAGTGGAGTGGGAGCAGCCACATGAGAGAGGGGAGAGAGAGAGAGAAAGAGAGACATAAACAGACAGATGAACCCCTGCTGCTTTTTTTTTTTCCAACAAGAGATGTTCACATACAACTGCTTTAGCTACATACTCACACACTCACACACATACACACTGCACAGAAACCCAGGAGGTTACAGTGTATTAAAAAAAAAAAGAATTTAAAGGGGGAAAAACAAAAAACTGTAAACACCTCACAATAAATAGATAAAACAGCAGGTTTTGCACCATGCGCATGTGACACATACATTCAGATACAGTCTCACAAACACTTGAACATTCACAATCTCCGACACACACACACACACACACACACACACACACACAAACTGCACGCACACTACGGAAATCGCAGTTTTTTTCTGATTTTTTTTCCCAAGTGCAAAACATCACAAATGAACAATTTCTGTATTCAAGTAATGTTATATACAAGGGGGTGTATTACAAATATGTATGTACATAGAATATTTTCCATATTTCATAATTTACAGATGTTGATATCTTAACAGTAACAAAATTTTGGAAAAAAACGAAAAACAAAAAAAGATGAGCATTGCAATTAAGTCCCAACGGCTGCCACGGAAACAGCGTCGCTACGATGCATAGCACCTAAAGGAGACGCCTCGATTGAGTGGAGGTGTGTGAACTCTTGAGGGGGCGGGGCTACGTCACCTCCATGGCGACTGTGTTGTCTGTTAGACTGTTTAACGGAGGTTTCTCTTGATCGTGATTTTCCCTGCAAGACAAATTCATTACTTATTAGGAGACATTACATTCAATTTGTTACTTGAGTCTGGTAAAAACACCAAGGAACAGCAGCAGCAGAAACTATAAGTAACAAGAGTTTAAAGTGAACAAAATCTGCCATTTTAAATTCTAAAAGTACATTTGAAAAGGTTTGAAAATGAAAAAAAAATACATACTTTTTTTAACAGGGTTCTTTACAGATACCGCAAAATAAAATTCCAGGACTTTTCAAGCACCAATTTATTTTCCATTTTCAAGGACTTCAGAGATCGAACTTATGGTTTGAGAGGGAAAAAAGAAAGATTTACAAAACAGCTCCGAAGTTCCAATTTGAATCAACGCTCCTAGGTTCCGATCTAAATCTAATGTTTCACGATGCATGCTCCTAGGTCCCAATCTGAATAATGGTTTGTGAACCATCATTTTAGAGCAAGACTTGGAAGTGCAGTTCTTTAAAACTGCATATCATTCAACTCATGGAATGATTCAAGAACCCGCTCTGATCTTTCGATTTATATCAAATGATTTGTGATACGAGTTTTAAAGTCCCAATCTGAATCAAAGGATTTGATACGTGAAGTTCCGATCTAAATATGATTCACAACATGAGGCTTTAGGCTCCGATCTAAATTAAATATTTTGCGAAGCAAGCTCCAAAGTCCCAACCGGAGTAATCATTTGCAAACCATTTTCAGATCAAGACTTGGAGAACGGTTCGCAAATCGTGAATGATTCAACCATTTAACCCGCTCTGAAGTTCCGATCTAAATCAAATAATTCGTGATACAAGTTCCAAAGTGCTGATCCAAATCTAATGATTCGCGATGCGTAAAGTTCAGATCTAAAAACGATTCATGATATGCGGCTTTACGTTTCGATCTGAATCAACTGTTTTGCCATGCATGCTCCGAAGTCCCGACCTGAGTAATGATTTGTGAACCATCATTGCAGATTAAGACTGCTATTGGTTGATAGAGAATTTTTAATATTGGCCAATATTGATTTGTGCATGCTAAGGCTGTACGATTTGGGGAAAATAATCAAATTGTGATTTTCCTAATAAAATTATGATTGTGATTTAAAACGCATTAGCAACAAAATAAAAAGGCTCCATGTTTGCTGCCCCCCCCCCCCCCCCCTTTTTTATTTTTTTTATTTTTTTTTTAAATGGCACAATTTGGACATCTGATTCTATAGAAATATGATTCAATATTTACTCGTACTGATTTGTTTCAATGCTGTGATTTCACTTAAAAGTAATTAAGAAAAACAAAAATGACAGTACAACTAATATTAACCATCTAAAATTGCAACACTAATATCTATGGCTTTAACAAAAAAGGCTACCATTGGTTGGTTGGTTAAAAACATTCTTTAAAATATCATCTTGTGTTCAGTAGAAGAAAGAACTCACCTGGGCCCCATGTCGAGGGTTGTTGACCCTGTGGTGACCTTTGGGATGGGTCTATTGGCGTTGGCAGCGAGTTTTAGGGCAGAGGCGGGAACAGTGAGCTGACGCTGCAGCTGCCGCACACTCAAGGTGCCTGCTGGTGACGGGACGCTCACTCTCACGGCTCCGCCCATCAGTGCTTGACCAGGGGCGGGGCCGGCCGTGCCGACGTGGTGATTGGCCGAGGAGGTTCCGTTGTTAGTGGTGGTGGTGGCAGCGGGAGAGGGGGATGAGGTGGAGGTAGGGCCGGCAGATGGAAGGATGGACGACACTGCAGAGCTTGTGTGCTGTAAGCCCTTATAGACGCCTGCGGAGGAGAAGGATGAAAGCTCATGAGAACAGAATTCATTGTATGCTAACAGATAAATATATAAATAGTGAAAGTATATAGATTAAAAAGACAAACCTGAGGCTGAGACGACTCCATTGACACCAACTCCCTCCTCTTTACTCTTGAGCACCATCAGCTGGTCAGAAGTCACTAGTGCAGAGGCAGCAAACTGAGCACTGGCAGCGTCTATCAACTTTGACACCAAACTCTGAGACAGAAGGGAAAAAAGGCACATTATGAAATTATACAACTGTACAAAACAGCAGCTCAGTAAAAGGGCATCTGTTCAGTTGTTTAGATTAAATTCAGCTTGAAATCCATTTTCAGGATATTTTGTCTGATCAAACCAGCAGAGGTTGTGTTACATTATGGGAATTGTCATTGGTGTGCATTCACATTGACATGATGCCAACACACCAGGGTCAAAAATGAACATATTTGCAGCATATTTTACATTTGTGAGGGCAATTTTTATAATCACCTTTTTATTATTAAAACCATATGTTGTCTTTAACATCAAATACTTACAAGTAATTGGGTAAATGTATCTAATCAGTATTATAAACTGTCGTCAATAACAATAGACTGTTTGAAATTGCATCTAAATTATGCATGTAAAAACAGAAGCTTAAAGGTCTGCAATATTATGACAAATCATTATTGTAGATTGCCCTTTAGATAGATAATTACAATGTAATTGTAAGATTATTAATATCGATATAGAAAACAATATAAAACGTTTTTGTTTTATTTTAGGCACATCATATTTTGGCTTCACAGACAAACATATCGGCCCATGACTTAGGAATGCACTGGTCAATCAGAGATGCTTAGATTAGTCAGCGGTGAATTGACACCGTTCATTCATTTTCACATTTCATTTTAAATCGCAAGAGCCGCAATACTGTTTAATTGTGGAGGGACATTTTTTTGCCCCTTTGTCTTGCATTTATTGGGCATTTTCATTCATTTTGGTGGCATTTTTCCCACAAGCCCTTGTTAATTTCTGACTCTGCATCAGACCTTGACCTTGTTAGTGCTTTTATAAAACTGCATTTAATCATCAATAATTCATTTATCATTTTCAGGTCTTTTTTTTTTTCTAAATAATTCTCTGCTCTTTATTTTTAAATGTAACATCTGGAAGCACACAATACACATAAAACAAGCGCATATTGACCCTTTTAACATTTCCAGGGTGAACTACTATATTGGTGAACAAAACAAAATTACAACACATTTATATTTGTCGCTATAGTTAAAAGTGCTGTTAGCGTTTCTAAGAGTTTTGCTGTCACTTCCTCAGCCGTTGCATATAAAAACCCTCACACAGCAGCACTTAATCCTAAACTAATAAAACAATGTATAGTGACAAATGTGCATTCAATTTTTCTTTTTATTAAAATACTCAAGAATCTTGACTGTCACACAGTTCCAGAGTTATTAACATTATAAATTTAGCTGTGCAAAGGGTTCATAAACTGTAAAAGTATTTTGAGAATAGGACTTTGAGGGCTAGTTCACCAAAAAATTAAAATTCTGTCATTAATTACTCACCCTCATGTCATTCCAAAGGTAGTAAGGACATCGTAGCTTCATAAAATTAAGTTTGAACCACTAATGTCACATGGACAGTTTTCACAATATCCTTACTACCTTTCTGAGCCTTGAATGTGGTAGTTGTGTTGCGGTCTATGCAGGGTCACAAAGCTCTCAGATTTAATCAAAAACTTCTTAATTTGTATGCCGAAGATGAATGAAATTCTTACGGGTTAGGAAAGACATGATAGTAATCAATGAAATAAATTTCATTTTTGGGTGAACTATCCCTTTAAGTGTCTTAATGCCTCCTGTATGCTCATGATTAACCAATACTACTCTTGAAACACTGTCCCAAGTATTACTTTAAAAAGAGGACAATCTTTCAGTTGGAAAAATAGAAAGCACACCAACGTAAATTCTTGCTCACAATGACATACAGCAACATGATGTGACGCAAGGCACTAGGAAAGACTCTAGCCCTGCGTCCCAATGTGCATACCATCCACTATCTCTGCCCTAAATAGTATTGAAAATGACTACTATCACATAGAATTTAAGATGGATGGTATGCACATTGGGACGCCAGCTAGGTTTAATGGACACTGGAGATCTATCATCACAGAAGGCTCACCTGGGGGTTGTTAGTGATGGCTGTGCTACCAGCCTGCTGCTGTAGCTGAACCTGTTCAAGCTGCTGTTTCTGCATGAGTGCCAGCTGCTCCTGGTGTTGCTGGTACTGCTCAGCGGTGAAAGCTGCAGGAGCACATGTACAGGGAAAAGATGAGAACATGACAAAAACGACCATGTTATGCTAACAAAAGTGTTTTTAACATTTTCATAGGGGTATTCTGGTAGTCCTGTAAAGGGTTTAAGTCAGAGTCGGTTTACAACCACATTTTAAAAGTGACTTTATAACAACTCATTAAAAACCAGACAAAAAGTGCTGTCTACATAAAATAAACCCGAAAAAGCAGTTACACTCAAGAACTATTTGGCATCAGGTAACTCACCGGGTGTGGGTGGAGGGACACGTGGTTTGGCGGAGGCGGCGGGGCCTCTCTGCGTCTGAAGCGTGCTGATAGGGCGGATGAGGAAGCCGCGGCGGGGTCTCCGTGCAGACCAGTGCTCAGGATTGTCAGGGTCATCTGGCGGTGCCGTCCGAGGCTTGAAATGTCTCCAGCGACAGGCTTTGATATTGAGCAGGATTTGCGTGAGGTCCGGTGAAGTGGAGGAGGGGGCAGAGGTATCTGTGCTGGTGTGTGAGGTATCCGTGCTGGGCTGCTGGGTGGGAGACAACGATGGGAATGTGGGGGAATCCGGGTCCAGCCCATGATACACAGTATCCCATTCAGAAAAGGCTCGGTCCAATAAAACCCTACAAACAAATGTGAGAGGAAAAATTAATGCAGCACATATTTTATATTTTTTAAGTCTCTTATGCTCATCAAGGCTGCATTTATTTAATCAAAAATTGTGAAATATTTTAATTTTAAATAACTGCTTTTCTATGTGAATATTTTTGAATGTAATTTATTGCTATGATCAATGATTTTCATCAGCCTTCAGTTTCTATGTCACATGATCCTTCAGAAATCATTCTGATATGCTGATTTATTTTCAATGTTGAAAACAGTTCTGCTGCTTAATATTTGTTGGAACCTCCGACACTTTTTTCAGGATTCTTTAATAAATAAAAAGCTAAAAAGAACAGCATTTACTTAAAATATGAAGTACCATTTTCAAGTCTGTGGTCAGTAAATTTATATTCTTTTTTTTTAAAATAAATTTATATTTTTATTCACCAAGGATATGTTAAATTGATAAAAAAAAAAACCTTAAATGTTTGCTTTCATGTTTTAAGTTTTTATTCAAAGAATCCTGATAAAAGAATCACAGGTTCCAAAAAGATATTAAGCATCTGTAACAACCGTTTACAACGTAACAAGTAATAAATCAACATATTAGAATGATTTCTGAGGGATCATGTGACACTGAAGACTGGAGTAATTGCTGATGAAAATTCAGCTTTGCATCACAGGAATAAATTATATTTTATATTTTATAAATATATGAAAACAGAAAACCATTATTTAAAATGGTAATAATTTCACAGTATTATTGTTTTTACTGTATTTTTGATCGTGTAAATGCAGCTTTGATAAGCATGAGAATTCTTTAAAAAAAAAAAAAGGAAAAAAAAAAAATACTCAAAAGGAGTGTTAAGTTGCAAACGAATGCAACTTAATTTGAGTACGTTTCGCAGCAAATAATGAAATTCATGATCAAATCACAAATTTGAATATATGTGGTTAATTGCAAATGAACTGAAATCACTATTTTTCACGTGAAGCCAGTTCAAATAAGTGAATCTAACTGCAATGAATCGCATATAAAATATTCACTAAAAAAAAAAAAAAAAAAAAAACACTAAATTAAACAGTTTACTAATTTATGTGTCTTCACTCACCTGCCCCCTCTGCCCAATCGTCGCCGTGCCAATCCCAGGCATCGCCGTGGCACTGTGAGCGTGGTGAGAGAATAGCGATATCGCACATCTGCTACCCCACCCTCAGCAGGGTCTGACCAGGGCAAACCACCCACGGGTCCTGAACGCACCTTTGAGGAAAAAAAAAACAAACAAACATAAATTTACCAATAACATACAGCCTAGACTGCAGCCTCACAACTCGCTCTAATTCATGTGTATCAAAATGCTTCAGAACATACAGCATGATATTGACAGCCTGTTCTCCTCCTGAACCCAAACACACCATCTGGATCGTTCTCCTCCTCAACCTCCGAGGAGCCAGAGAACATCTAAGGAAACAAAAGAATGCGTTAAGCCATGAGAAAGCAGAAAATGATACTCATGAATCTCTAGGTCACTGAACATGTGTGTACCTGTGAGTAGGGCTCATCGTCTGAGCTGGGAAAGTCATACTGATTGAGGTCTTTAGTGTTAAAGACTGCCGGGCCTGAATGGACAGAGCCTGCCAAAGGCAATGGCTTGGCCTTCTTCTCATACTTCCGTTTCTGCCGCACAACCTCTGGTTTATCCATCTATAGCCAAGCATAAGAAACAAACTCACATGAGATTTATTAAAAAAATTTTGCACTTGTGCAACACAGAAATATTAAGGCAACTAAACAGAAAAAACAAGGAGTATATTTATGCAAAGTATGTTTTGGGCATAAGGGGAGCCCATTGACCTAGATAGATATAAGTGTGTGTATACCTTGATCTTGTAGTCCCGGTCATGCTCTGTGTGTCTGTACTGGTTGCTGTTGGTGATAGGGATCAGAGGGATGACTGGTTTCTCCAGAGCTCTCTGAGCCAGAACTTCAGCCATCACCTCGCCTCCAAAATCAGCCATGTTGTTCCTACACACACAATTGAACACACAATGAGCTTAAACATTACACACTCCTGTGCTAACCAACCTAGAACACCAGGGTTCCCACAAGAATGAATTTCCATGATTTTTTTTTTTTCACCCAAGTTCCTGAAATACTAAAATGTTAAAAAATATTTACACATCCATCACTTCAAAAGTAAAAAAAAAAAAAAAAAATTATATATATATATGTATATATATACAGACACAATATATGTGTAAAATATAAATTTACATTTCCTAAAAAAAAAAAAATAAATAAAAAAAAAATTCTTAAAAAATAAAAAATAAAAAAATAAATAATAATAATAATAATAATAATAATAATAATAATAATAATAATAATAATAATAATAGAGGTCAAAAGTTTACAGAAATCTGCAAAATGTTAATTATTTTACCAAAATGATAGGGATCATACAAAATGCATGTCATTATTTTTACACCTCCAGCTCTTAATGCATCGTTTTTTCTTCTGGAGCATCAGTGTTTGAACCTTCTGTAATAGTTGCATATGAGTCCCTAAGTTGTCCTCAGTGTGAAAAGACGGATCTCAAAATCATACATTGTTGAAAAGGGTTTAAATACACAAAAATGCTGAAAAACTAAAGAATTTAAGACCTGAATAATTTTTCTGAAGAAAAACAGGCAGTTTAACTGTTCAGGACAAACAACTATCACTTAAAAAAAAAAAAAAACAGCTGTGGATCATTCAGGTAACAAAGTATTAAGACTGAACAGGGTCATTTTTATACATTTAACTATTATTTTCTCTTATGGACTATATGCAAATGTCTTTTATGTAAAAATATATTACTCAGGTCAGTACTAAATAAAAAAAAACTACATGCATTTTGTATGATTCCTCTTATTTTGGTAGAATTCTTAACGTTTTGCAGATTCTGCAAAGTACATGTAAATGTTTGACCTCAACTGTGTGTATGTGAATGTATGTTACACATACGTAAAATTGCAAAATAAGCCAACATTTTCATATTTCCAGATTGTATATAATCAAAGGAACCTGGGAACACAACAAAATACATGACATCCATGTGTACCTCTTTTCAACAATCTCCAGTGTGAGATGCAGCAGCTCTCGTTTGCTCTTCTCTCGTCTCTTGATCATCTCTAGGATGGTGACGGCTCGGCTCAGGTCCCTTCGCAGCTTCAGCATCTTCTCATAAGAAGCTTCGTCGTTCTTACGATTCTGTGGATAAAGATAACATGCAATTTGTTCCTCTTCTTATTCCATAAGCTGAGCCAATTCGTTGATAAGCACTGCCCTTTTACCTTTCGTGTCTGCATCTTCTCTGTCCTGCGCCTGAAGGCCACATAGGGGTCATTGGTGCTGGAGCCATCACGCTTCTCCTGTTTGACGACAGGAATGAGAGAGCCGCTCTGACATGCTTTCCTTTTCCTGCTCCAGTACTCATACACCTCCTTTATCAGCTCATCATCCTCCTTCAACAAGAGTTTGGCCTCCTGCAGAGACACCGGCTGAGAGAAAAAGAGAAATAATGTTTCATATTAAGCTTTTTTAAATTAAGATAACAGACCCATCAGTAGTCATTACCATCAGTAGTAGTGGTCAAAAGTTTAACAAAAGTTTTTACAATTTAGTTATTCATTCATCATTTTTAACAGGAAAACACCAAAACAATCCTTATTTTAAACTAATTGTAAAAGCCTGCTGCCACCAAGAACAATATTAACCATAAAGTTTTAAAATAATAGTGGAGTTCACACCACAACTATAATTATAAAACCACTGACAACCATTCAATATTAAAGTGTGCACTGCATACAGTAAACAATGACTACGTTTACATGCGCACGAATAATGCGACTATTTCCATAATCAGAGAAAGGACTTAATCGCATTATGATGTTTACATGTCAAGAGCAAGGCTCTTCACTCTCTGCTCATGACGTGCAATGTCCACAAGTGTGTCGCCTTCTTCACCACCATCGTTACTAATCTGCAGGCAGGCGCGGCACCAAAATATTTTCTCTAACGGGGCTAACAGGGACTAGACCAATATGTGGGGGTGCTAAGAAAATAATCGATATTCATGACGTCAAAGTTAATAAATGAAGAAATTTTAGAAAAGCAGCTGTGGTACACTCCACATTTAACAGAAGTATTAATACAAGTGACCAGAGCTCTGCATTCCAGCCTGAGCTCGACGGGCAGCAGCGAGCATTTTCAAGAGTTCCGCAAATCCGCGAACAAGCGCACATAAAAGGCTAAAGATTGCCTAAAGATTCCTGTTCCTGACCAAGAGAGCCCATCCTCTTTGTTTTCTTTATAGTAAAAGTAGATATTGTTTGTGAGTGTACACAAATAAACGTAGACACTTTACAGTTACGAATAATGTATTACTCTTACCTTTACGAGCAAAAAAGTCGGCGTTTAAGATGTTTGCAAAGCAAGTGCTGGCGCCTCCATGTCCTGTAAAGCTCGCGTTAGCCTCTCCGCACAAACGATAGGATATGAGTCTTACAGCGCATATATAGGTTAAACGTTTAAACTAACATTTTGATAAGCTTGAAATGTTTAATATCTATAGATTTTATTTTTGGCAAGTCGTGATGATTTTAAAAAGGCTAAATTGATCAAGCATATCAACTCACGGTCTGCCGCTGGATGCTTGGTCGTAATAAACAAAACCAAAAAAAAACCTTATATTTAACAGAAGAAAAAAATGCTCCAAATGTTTTTTTAAATTAACTTAATAAAAAACTGAAACGAAATATAATTACATTGCCAGTTGGCCTATAACTGAACTATTTTAATAGCTGAAAAATGAAGTAAAATAAGCTGTTTTGGGAGAAGTGGCCAAAAACGATCTCGGGTCGAAGTCTGGCCAGTCTCTTACCAAGAATTCTGTTAAGCTGTTCGACAAGAGCTGGGCTAGGTCCTATATTTTAGGCCTATTCAGGGCTCTACACAAGACGACGAAAAAAGCTTTTTACATGCAAAGGAAAGACTTCAGAACTGGACAGCATCATGCGCTCCGTGAGACTGGATTTTGCGCTCAGCATTAACACAATTCATATGTATGCGCAATCAGAACTGTGCATACTTTACACTTAAATTAAACATTAAACGAACACCACATCTCAATCTTAGTGATGATGTAATGGTTTAAATGTAGCCGAATGCAGGAAACTGCGCTCACATGATGCGTGTGGCAGATTGTGACAGATATGTGCTAACAGCACGGGACAGCACTCTTCTATCTCAGCTGCTTGGGGGGCTATACCGGGGCTATTCAAAATTCTGACGGGGCTATAGTCCCCCAAAGCCCCTGTGTAGCACCGTCCCTGTCTGCAGGTGCGTGGCACATCATTCGTGGAAGTCACGAGCACATGCGCATTCTGGTCAAAGTGGCAATACTGCGATTAAGGCGTTTACATGCCTGTATATTTCGATTAAAATCGGCATGCGCCACCTATGTTAATACGATTATGCTTGCTGCGACTATGAGCTTAATCGCATTATTATAATCGAAGTACTGCGTTTACATGAGGTAAAGTTTAATCGCAATATTGCCAAAATCTCATTATAATCGCATTAAGAGGGTCCATGTAAACGCACTCATTGTTGTCAGCCTTTGGTGTCGATGCTAATATAAGTATCATTCAGGTTCTCAAGTAAAGCATGTCAACGATGTTAGTCAGCTGGATTACTGGTGACAAATAAGCTAAATTCACAAGCAAGGCTCAATAAATACACTACCATTCACAGGTTCGGAGTCAGTAAGATTTTCTAAAAAGAAATTAATACTTTTATTTTGTACTTAATTTGCATAATGCTGCTATTTTGAACTTTCCATTCATGAAAAGAGATCCTGAAAAATTACTACTAAATGTTTTCGAAATTGATCAATAATAATAATAATAATAATAATAATAATAAAAACTGATTTCTGAATGATCATGTGAAAAAGTCAAATGTATTGAAATAGAAAAACTATTTTAAATGGTAATAATTTTACTGTATTTATGATCAAATAAATGCAGCTTTGGTGAACAAAAGAGACTTCTTTCAAAAATATTTTTTAAACCTTTTTACTGAACCCAACCTTTTGAATGGTAGATCAAGACAAAATGTGGTAGTGACAGCATCAGCAATGGTCTGATAGGGCAAATTCTGTCATTGTTTTGCCCATCGTTGAGCCTTGACTTCAAACAATCAATCACAATTCAGTCCCTATAGTACTACTTAAATAGATGGTGTGTTACAAATTCAAGAGGCTGAAAATAGATCAGAATGGAGCAATAAGTGCTGATCAGTTGGCCTGGCCCATACACCAGTCTATGAATAATCATTAGCTCTACATGACCTACGAATTAATAGAAAAATAAAAAAGGTCTGCTGCAGAACAAGCATGCCCTCACAAAAACACACTAGTGCAGGCTAGAAAACTCTTCATTCATTTAAACATACATTGACTTAATACGCTTGATATCAAGAAACAAAAACGCACCATTTCCCTCCCCAGCAAGCAAAATTGTTATTGCTACACTCTTATCTGCAAATGTTATCAATACAAAGCAGTCTTGTAGTCTAAACTGCAAAGCATAGCACTAGCAACGCCAAGGTCATGGGTTCAATTCCAAGGAAATGCATAAACTGATAAAACGTATACCTTCAATGCAACGTAAGTCGCTTTGGATAAAACCATCTGTCAAATGAATAAACATGCAAATGTAAAAATGTTTTTGATTATATGTAAAGCTACCAACTATTTATACTGTATTATTATTATTATTAAGTTTACATCCAGAATGAAAATTTCCTGATTTACCGACTTTAAATTTACCCCTTGATGTCATCCAAGATGTTAACGTCTTTCTTTCTTCAGTTGCAAAGAAATTAAGTTTAAGCAAAACATTTCAGGATTTTCCCAATATAGACGTTTTTCCTGAGTACGGAAGTAAGTCCGACTCTTAACAAAGAATGCTTTGCATTACCGGTCTGCATTGTTTCTAGTCAAATTAGGGTATATTCCGAGCTAATAAACTAATGTTAAACATATTAAAATGTTTTTAAAAAGCACATGGCTCCATAGCGCCATCACTTGGCAATGTCGCAATGACCGTCATTTGTCAGTGCCTCACTTTAATGAGTGTGTAGATGACACGAAGCTGCGAATGTTAGCTACATTAAAAACAGATGGACGCTATTTGAATGGGTTCCTATGGAAACCGGAACAGAAAAGCATTCAATCTGACGTTAGAATTCGTAATGGCGGCGCTCATCGTTTACTCAGGAAAAAGCTCTATAGCGGACATCAATTGTGGCCAATGGGTTGAAGGTCCAAATTGGAGTTTCAAAGCAGCTTCAAAGGGCTCTACATGATCTCAGCCGAGGAATAAGGGTCTTGTTTAGTAAAACTATTTGTTTGCGGGGTTTTTTAAGAAAATTACCAATGTATATACTTTAACCACAAATTCTTGTCTTGCACTAGCTCTGTGATGCACATGCACATTGCCTAATCACGCTGGAAAATTCGAATGCAGTTAGTTCTTCATCTGTGTACTTTGAATTAAAAAAAAAAAAGAAAAAGTAGGGTAGGGCGAAAATCTCCATCTCATTTTCTCCATAGTTTTACCTTTTTTTGTAAATGCCATTGTAAATAACTTTCTTTGCATGTACACGTTGTAAACACTGGATCAGCACTTCTGCATACTTCATGCATGCGTGATTATGTAATACATGAGGTTTAGCTAGTGTATGACAAGCATTTGTGGTTGAAAAGCATATAAATTTGTATTTTTCTTAGAAAATGAACGATCATTTCACTAGATAAGATTCCTCATCTGGGACAGTGCAGAGTCCTTTAAAGCTTCACTGAAACGGCAATTTGGATCTTTAAATCATTAGCCATTGAAGCCCACTATATAGGGGAAAATCCTGGAATGTTTCCTCAAAAACCATAATACATGAACATCTTGAATGACAAGGGGTTAAGTACATTTTCAGGAAATTTTAATTCTGAAAGTGAACTTCTCCTGTAGGAAACAAGCTCAAGTTCTAAACCATGATTAAATTCCAAATTTTCTGACTATGCCCAATTCTGCCCGCCTCTGGTACCTGCTGTCCACTGCCTTTCTCCAGCCGGTCGATCATCTCTTCAAACTGCAGGGCTCCCACGTCCATCTTCTTCTTCAGCTTATTTACAAATGTCTCATCCTCAGAGTCCAGGTCATAATCCGGCTGTTCTGTGTCCAGACTGAACGCTGTAGGTAACAGGACCAGTTCAAAGAAAGAAAAAAGAAAAAGTAAAAACAGAGTTAGTTTTGATTCACAGTAAAACATTTCTATGACAAACCAACTTTCACTGCAGGCAACAAACAATGTAGTCATTCCAGGTGCAATACGTAATTTAACTGAACTGCAATCTGTTTGAGCCGACTGACATTACAACACTGACTCTAATTATATGAGTTTGGGGCTTCTTGTTTACCTGAACCATCATCATGGATTATTTTATTGCTGGTTAGACTTGTAAACCGCATCTTTCTATATTGACAGCTACTCAAACAACCCTGTATATTCTGATCAAGTTTTTTTTTTTTTATAGCATATCTGACTAATATTTACTTCTACTGCAACAAATATTTTACCAGTGCCCAAGTCGGTTTTGAATGGCTTTTAAAAGCATGAAATGAATTTGCCATTCCCTGTCGGCTGCCTTTCAGGGCGCAGCTCAGAAAAGTCAATTGTAAAAGGCGTAAAGGACACACAAACCCCAAGCCTTCAATTTGAATGAGATATCTGGCCTGGATAAAAGCTTAATGACTCACGCTGTATGTGAATGAGCTGTTTGGGCATCTTGAAGTCCCCCGGGTAGAGGGACTCATAGTAGGCGATGTTGCTCTCGGCCTCTGGGACGGGAATCACCATGTTGTCCCTCTTCTCCCCGTACACCTGCTGAGCAGAGATGGCCCGCTGGAGATGGTGTTCCTACATACACACACAAAAGACAATATTTAGTTAAACTGCAACGCAACTTTGTGTGGGCTTTGGCTGAATGCTAACACTACCTATGCAGTGTTGCCGATTTAGCAACTTTTTAGACCCCTTAAAAGCCTGGCTAAAAACTAGTCACCATTTCATATTCACCCCACTGTTTGCCAACAGAAAAAAAAAATACAAACAATATCACTGTGAATTTGGCTGTAGAGAAACAAATATAAAATGCTGGCACTAGGCAGAATGCAAATATGATGCAACAGTCAATGGTGTCAATAGTATGCTAATCAGTGTATGGCATTATTAAAATTTTGCAACTGTGAGCAGGCTTTAGTTACTTTGCATTGAAAGACATTGGCAACAGTATCTATCGTTTACACACTGACTATGAAGATATTTTTTGGAGTGTCACATTAATTTCACAACATATAGGAACTGAATTTCAACCACACCCAAATAAACACCACCACCACAAACACTATATAATCTTAATAGTCACAAAACATATGCACAAAAATGAACATATGGACCACAAAACCAGCCATAAGGGTCTTTTTTTTTTTAATAGAGATGTATACATCATATATATATGATCTGAATAAATAAGCTTTCCATTGATGTATGGTTTGTTAGGATAGGAAAATATGTGGCAGAGATACAACTATTTGAAGATCTGGAATCTGAGGGTGCAAAAAAATTTAAATATTGAGAAAATCACCTATAAAGTTTTCCAAATGAAGTTCTTAGCAATGCATATTAATAATCAAATTAAAGTTTCCACAAAATATCTTCATGGAACATGATCTTTACTTGATAACCTAATGATTTTTGGCATAAAAGGAAAAAATAAAAATAAAAAGATAATTTTGACCCATACAATGTATTGTTGGCTATTGCTACAAATATACCAGTGCTAGTTATGACTGGTTTTGGTTTGGTTTAAGGTCACAAAACCAGTCAGCTAGAGCTAGATATTAAATTTTTAATTTACAAAACATCATGATTTGAAACAATTACATTATGCAAAATATAAATGCACATTCTAATAAATACTGATTCTGAACATTATAGCCATTCATCAGGCATTATAATATTTTTGTTGGATAATCACCATAAATAACCATTTTGAGCTTTAGACTGCCTCATTGTGCATAATTGTTGTCTTTTAGAATTACCAATCAATACATATGTAAATAAGAAATGCAGATTAAGTATTGATGCTTTAACATAAGAAATTCAATTTACATGCATACACAAATACAGTGATGTATACCAGTATTGCTAAAAAAATATATATATAAATGAACAAAGTCAATGTTGCAAAAACATCCAATTTATGATAAATTCAGTACATCTCAAACATCACAACATTTAAAAAAGAACGCAACAGCGCAAGTGCAAAACACAGTGGCCAGGTGAATAGTAGTAGTCTTAATGGGAAAGATGCTTTAATATGCAAACAGCACAGCACACTAAATAAGGTACCACATTTAAAAATCACCAAAACAGATACAGACTGTACTAATCGACCATTCTGACCGATGCCTAGCCCCCGCTAAGCAAACCCCTGACACAGCAGAGCTGGATCTGTCAGATGCAAGCCGAACCAAAACACTGGCGCGCCAGCACAAACAATTACACGTGCTCATAAAACAACAACACTTCAATCCCAGACGGCAGACACTGACCTCCATTTTATTGTATGTAAAAAAAAAATTAGGTCAATCACGTTAATTATACACAAACATTATTTCCAAGAAAAAAAAAAATTGTTATACCAAAATATAAATGTACACTGTTATGAAAGTCTCATTGCTGTCCTAATATCATCCAGTGTTAAAAAACCTCATAGATCAACAACTAATTTAACAGCCTGTGGTCACTCTGACCCCCAGACACCCCATTATTAACATCTTATAAAACACTTTGAGAGGGACAGCGGCACCTTCACTCCGCCGTCTCACACACATACACCAGAGAGAGCATTACTCTCGACACCTGCCCTAGAGCACAGAGGTTAGCCAGCATTTTCACACCATCGCTTTTAGACAGACATGTTTACTACATACATATTTCCCCCATCACATTTGCACACATTATCAGAGCTGTGCAGAAAACGTGAATTATTCTCAGACTCATTACAGACATGTACAATCACAAACATGTGGAACACTTATTTTTAATGCATTGAAATCACACTAAGAAATGAAAACAGAAATACACAGACAAATGTCTTGGGGGAAATAATTTAGCTTTAATGGATCTGATCTAAATATTTTCATATTAACAGGCGCTGAAAGAGAAGACTGCATTTAATGAGAGATGTGCAGAATGTTTGCTTGCATGTTGTGGATGTACAGATGAAATACAGCTGTCAAGAGCTCCAGTTGGATGTGTTGAGAAAACAAAACAAGGCCTCATGCGCCCCTGCACCGGTCAAACAGATCATTGCATACACCTAATCAGACCGGAAAAGCCAGATAGGCTTCCTCTGTCATTTCAGAGATGCTTTCAGTAATGCATTTCACAATGCACATAAATGTAAACGGTTGTCAGAGAGCACCTTCATTACAAACACATCCAATTAAAAAGAAACATACAAATGCTTTAATTAACATGACAACTATTTAGACTGAAGCCTATGGCTATTTAGAAAACAAAACATTGCCTTTTTGGCCTGTTCAAATGCCAGACATAATACTGCACAGATTGTTTTGCTGGGTGTTAATTGGTGATTGCTGTATATGCAAGGGCGCAGAGATAAGCGCCCCCTTAGGTCGGTGCGCTGTACTGCACCTCCACGGAGCCCTAAGATAATCAACAAAATGGTGGCTTTGCCCACGGTCACGTGACTCCTTTGTACTCCGTAAACCGTCTATAGGCAAAAATACTGCGTAGTAATCAGCTCCGAGGTTATATTTGTAAAGAAAAACCTCTAACGTTTGGGCCCAATATACTAAAGCTCGGCCGTCTCGGACGGTAGCGACAAATTTGTCGCTTTTCTGCAGGAGAAATGGCGGCCATTTTGTGTACACTGGCGCAGAGAAGCAAGGGACGCGCCTCTGACAATAAAAATGAAATTATTTTCAAAATACATCAGTCTAAGCAATAAAACGTACCGATTCCTCCTCTTTCTCCATCCCCGTGGGCATCTGTGGCACTGCCCGGTTAATAGACGCATATTCGTGCAGATCGGGCAGGTCCTCGCAGCGGAAGACGGGTAGAGGCTTGGAAGCGTCCAGCGCCCGCGCCCGAAACGACAGTTTACTCATTTTTCTTTATAATTCGAGATGCAGCATAAATCTATCCGATCCCCTAATGTTCCCTACTGGTCCGATTAAAGTTCTCATGGATGATGCCGGTTCGGTGTCCAGCAGTGCACGGGTCGCTCGGTGGTGGTGGCGGGGCGAGCGGAGGCGCCAGGCCGGGTGTCGGTCGCTCTCTCTCGGTGTGTGGTTCCAGCGCGCTCCGGTCCCTGATTCCAGGCTCAGTGCGCCATGGCCAACATGGCGGACATTAAAAACACTCTTTAACGGTCCGCTCGTGTTCAGCGGCCCAACCCCCCGATCCCAGATCAGCCATTCCCACATGAGCTAACAACGCATGCGCTTGTGGTCCGCGAACAGACAGGGGGAGGGAGTGAAAACCACTCCCATACCTTTTGCAGAGCGCGCCTCTTCAAAAACATGTGTCTTTTTCACCGGTGTGCTTAAGATATACAATTTAACAGATATGGGGAAAATGACGGCAGTCTATAAAGTCTATTCAAAGACGCTCGTTCTGAACAGATTACTGCTTTGCTGTTGGTTAAATGATTTTCTACTATCCATCTTTCGGTAAATGACAGCACAAAGCAAAAACAGGTAATCTAATGATAGAAAAGGTGCATATTATTGCGAAAAATAAATGTTTACATAAAAAAATAATAATAAAAGTATAGACTTCCCCGGTTTTCACACAGAAGCTGGTTTCTTTTCACACTTTAGTTACAAAACCTTTCTAAATTAACTGTATAATAATAATAATAATAATAATAATAATAATAATAATAATAACAACAACAACAACAATTACTTTTATTATACACAATCTAACAAATGCTTTTCCTGTCTAGAGGGTGTGCACTTAATGTCAGTTACCCGGATGCGCAGCCATACTGGCGATACTCGGATGTAAACAATAGCATTGATTGCACTGTTAATGTACTATTGCATACTTCGTTCTGCTAATTTGTGCTGTCTAACTTGTGCTGCTAAATCATATAAATAAGGACTTCCCTGGTGAAATAAACAGCTAAAACCAGCCTAGGCTGGTTGGCTGGTTTTAGCTGGTCAACCAACCTGGTTTTAGCTGGTCATAGCTGGAAGGCAGGCTGGTTTTAGAGGGGTTTTGGCCACTTTTCCAGCCTGGCCGGGTTTTAGCTGGTCAGGCTGGGAAACCACCAGCTACTTCCAGTTTAAACCAGCTACTTCCAGCTTAAACCAGCTAAGACCAGCCAACCAGCCTAGGCTGGTATTAGCTGTTTTTTTTCTGCAAGGTTTAAGCAGGAAAGTGTGCAATATTTTGACAAACTAAAGTTACTGAGTGGTAAAGATACGTATGAGCAGTATTAATTAAGATATTAGCCTAACATTTCACATACTTGAACAGAAATGATAAGAACAAACACGAATGTTGTCAAGATTATTGCCCTGGAAATCCTGGTTCAGTTTGGCTAACCACAAATGGCTTTTGTTCCTCAGACAATTTTTTGCACTCTTCTCCTTGATTTGTTAAAACTTTCAGCAGTCTATAGACCTTTTTCCTGAGTAAACGATGAGTGCCGCCATTATGAATTCTAACGTAAGATTGAATGCTTTTCTGTTCTGGTCTCCATAGGAACCCATTCAAATAGCATCAATCTGTTTTTAATGCAGCTAACATTCGCAGCTTCGTGTCATCTACACACTCATTAAAGTGAGGCACTGACAAATGACGGTCATTGCGACATTGCCAAGTGATGGCGCTATGGAGCCATGTGCTATTTAAAAACATTTTAATAGGTTTAACATTAGTTTATTAGCTCAGAATATACGCTAATTTGACTAGAAACAATGGAGACCGGAAATGCAAAGCATTCTTTAGGTTAAGAGTCGGACTTCCGCGTTCAGGAAAAATGTCTATAGTACTCCAAATGTTTTTCCCGGTCCGACCGATTAGTGCAGCCCAAACATGACAATAATGGATCATTTTAAGCAGCAATAATAAGCAAAATATTCAAGTTTTGTTCATTTCAGTGGCATTGTTTACATTCAGTGTCGCCAATATGGCCAATTGACGACGCGTCATAAAAACATTTTAATATTTAAATGTAACATTTTAATATTAACCCTGCATCTTCAAAATTAAATATAATAACTAGTAATCATGTTGATCGAAATGCTAGAAGAACTGCTTTTCAAAAAAGTAATGGAAACCTTACTATTAGCCAAAAAAAAAAGCCTTAAAAAAGTGTAAAAGATACATTTTTATGATTTTAGGCAAAATCATATTTGATCTATAAAAGTTATTTAATCATCCTTCTGAAGTGGGATTATTTTTCTAGGTGAATGTCTGGTTTGTGTTACTGACCTAATTCATGAGGCCTAATTCATTACATGTCATGTCAGAGTAACCCATTTAACTAGCCACATTCCTTTAATAAAGTACTACCTACTCAATGATTCGACAGCTGCATAAAAGGTTAAATTACTTCAGTAAGTTAGGTTTATGGTCCTGTGAGACACAACATTTTGTTGACACTAAAGCTCCCTTGACTTTATTTTCACAGGAACATCAGGGAAGCATTGCAGCTTGAATCAAAAACATGTGAACCTAAAAATGATCAAGTGCCTCATGGTGGTAATGAGATGCCCACAAGATCATGTTTCCCTGCAAAAACATTTACCATTCAATCATCTTGCTAAAGTACGTATCTACTTTCTCCTTCACACATCAATGCACTCACATAACAAGACCACAATAAGTAACAGAAAAAAAACTAGATTTAAGTGTCCAACAATAAAAAATAAAAAAAACATGCATCAAAAACATATGATATAATAAAGCACCCAAGATATGGTGGAAGTGTGGTTTTACCTCAGCTCCCAGAAGACCCACACCGACGTACCCGTCTGACCCCCCAGAGTGGTAACAATCCGTTCGGCATGGTCCGCCCCTGTCACAAACATTGACATAAACAAACATGAGCATTGACCATGACTATACTCTTGACCTTAAGGGTGAAGGTGTTGCCATATCTCTAGGCACCACCTCTCTAGGACAACAGCCAAATTATGACATAAGTGCAAATGCACACAGCTTTCTTGTACCAAGAAAGGGATATCACTCATTCTACGTTGAGTTAAAAGACAAATCTGCAATAGCGCCACCATGCTAAAACACTGAACAATAACGCATTTTCGCTCGCTTCGCGCAAATCCGTTTGACCGTTCACAATTATGTAACTCCAATCCGGATTCTACGTAAAGGAACAACGGGCGCTAGTGCAATATGAAGCTCTCAGAGCGGAAGAACATTAAAGCTGCTCCTATTTTGGCTAACCGGGGGAAAAAAATAACCGACAGGGCAAAAAACGAGTCGTGGCAAGCTTTTAAAGAGGATGACACGTAGACTCGCAGTTAACGTGCGGAGATGATGCGGCCATCCGCAGTCAAAGCCTTCTGCAGATATTTAACCTGCGCGAAAAGTGCACCTTCGGCTTTGTTTCAACCCCCAAACAGTACGCGAGCGATCACACAATTCCGACATTTTATCAAAGTGTGCAGTTATCAAGGAAGAGCTGATTTAGTTAGATATTTTGAGTTTATTTTCCGGGCTGATGTGACATAATGATGTTGGGAATATGCTGACGCTCGCCTGCCAAGTTCACAGTTGGACTCGCTCATTCAGCAACCCTTTATGTTATCAAAACGACATTAATCGATCAATCCACTTTAAACGAGAGGCAGACAGATAGTCGAGACTTACCGTCTCCAGATCCAGAGACCTCAACGGGTCTGTCCTGAATTTGCCACATTTCGGTGTTTCAGACGGCGTAACTGTGTAACGCATCAAGGTGGTGTTTGGCAAACAAACGGCACAGTCGTCAGACATACTGTCTCTCTCTCTCTCTCTCTCTCCCGCCTCCCTCTCTCGCCTTTGCCTTCCGTTCGACACAGCGATTAGAGAATCTCTTCGGTTAAATGAAGACAACGCAACCCCGTTAAGAGATCCGGCAGGGAAATGAAGGAGTTATTTGCGTCAGATTAAGGCTGTAAGCAGACCCCGGGGACAGTCCTAGACTGCCACAGGGTTAATAACTTTGCAATGGCAGCGAGACGCCGCCTGATTGGTCAGTGAGTGGCACCAATCACCTGTGGGAAGCTTCAGGCATATGATCTAAGTAGCAGCATTAAGATGCTGTGGCAGAACTAATTACTGCAAAAATACACTTAACCCCTTCTATTGTCTTCAAATCGCTTTGACCTGTTTTCGATATACAACTATAAATCCTACAACGTTTGTGGTAGCAGGCAAAACAAACACAATAGCAACCGAAAAACAAAGATTTGTGATTGTTAACTTAACAAAGGTACAAAAGCTACTGTCACTGAGGCGGTATTATTATGTACTGTTAAGTACTATTTGGGCACTGATATGCAGTGTTTGGGGTAACGCAAGTTACGTAATCAGATTACTTTTCAAGTAACTAGTAAAGTAACGCATTACCAGTTACTTATTCAAATAAATATCTCAAATTACTTTGTTTTCCCATTTATTGACTGACAGCTCTCCTGTCCCCATGTTGAGAGACATCGGGAATAAGTGCAGAGGAACTTTCCTCAGCTGGAGACTTATACATTTTACTTTTGGTGTTTTTAGAGTTGCCAAATAATTTTATTGTTAAAAAAATAAATAAATAAGCAAGCCAGCCCAGATGACAAAAAGTAACATAAAAGTAGCATAATGCATTTCTTTCCATAAAAAGTAACAAAGTAACACAATTAGTTACTTTTTAATGGAGTTCCGCAATATTGTAATGCATTACTTTTAGAAGTAACTTTCCCTAACACTGCTAATATGTGACCTTGGACCACAAAATCAGTCGTAAGCAGCACGGGTATATTTGTAGAAAAAAAAAAAAATTCTTTTATGCCAAAAATCATTAGGATATTAAGTAAAGATCATGTTCCTTGAAGATATTTTGTAAATTTCCTACTGTAGATATATCAAAAAAAAATTTTTTTGATAAGTAATATGCATTGCTAAGAACTGAATTTGAACAACTTTAAGGGCAATTTTCTCGATATTTAGACTTTTTGCACCCTCAGATTCCAGATTTTCAAATTTTTGTATCTCGGCTAAATATTGTCTTATCCTAACAAGCTTGTTTATTCAGCTTTCATATGATCTATAATTTCAGAAAATTGACCCTACGACTGGTTTTGTGGTCCAGGGTCACATATGTACATTTTAGGTGCAGTGTGTAATATTTAGGAAGATCTTTTGACAGAAATGCAATATAGTATGCACAACTGTTTTCAGATGTATAAAGACCTTATATACTGAACCTTTATGTTTTTTTTTTCTTTTTTACCTTAGAATGATCAATTTCTACCTACATACACCCTTACATGGAAATTGCTATTTTGCACTGCTATGTCGGTACAGTGGCCATAAATGGACAAACTGCTTCACAAAGTGCGTTTGTCACTATGTTGTTCTTGCAAATAAATCACTGACACAATGTTAAACAAGGAACAATAATATTCACAATAACACATCGGCTTACTTAATAATGGCATAAATAGAATTCCTTGATTTACCACTGGCTACTCTCTGCTGTCTCAGAAGGTGATATTTTTGTCCTGTGTCAGCCACCGCAGCTTCTCTATGTGCAGTTCGCAACCTAAAATTTACACACTGCACCTTTAAGGTACCTATATGCACTTTTTAAATTGGGTATGTTTTGAAAGTTACCACCCCAGTGACAGTTCTCTTACATTTTTTTCTTGAGAGTGTAGTTATCGTCCTGACAAAATTGACTTTTAGCAGATATATGCATTTACAATATCTATTGTGGGAATTGGAAAAACAAAAACAAAAGCACTGATGACTCATCTTGCACTACACAGATTCTTGCCCAATCAAATGCTCTCTAGACTGAAAACTCCCCTCCCCCAAATACCAGCCACTGACTAGCATGAAGAAAAAAAACGTCACCCAAATAAGAGACTGCAAAGAATGTATTTAATAAACCCAACACTGTTTTATTGGCTTTATCCACCTTTTTCTCCCTGTAAGAGTGGGTGTGCCCATTTGTACATTTTATGGGTCTAGCTTCCGCGGTCTCATTCGCATCTAGCTATTTTTAGCTGTACAAAACAGCTCATTTTGCTGCTTGATATTGCAAACTGGTGTGTATTACCATGTTATTTTAATGTATTATCTTAATTACGAACACAGTTTTACTGTTTACTGCACGTTGTTATTCTTCTCGTTATTTCCCTGTAGCATCTAATGAACCGGAAGTCTCTATTCAAAAATAATAATCATTGGTAAATCTTGTTGTGACTTCTTGCTCTCTGGAAAACCATAATCTCACAGGAAAGTTTGGTATTTACATATAAACATAATAAAATATTAAAATACAATCAAGCAATGGGAAACTAGCTTACAAATTAGTTCTCAACTGGTTGGTTGCGACCCAAAAATGCGTTTGATTGGGTAATGGACAAAATTATAGTCCAAATCAATGCCAAATGCACACAGGAAAATGCAAAAATAAATAGTTTATCAACATTTAAAAGAGAGAATAAAATTGTTGTTGACATCTGAGTGGGTCTTTTCAAAATATGTCCCAGATTCCATGTATTAGGTCACCGATGTAAAACCTGGGCAATGAAGCAAAGACCGGTTGAGAACCACTGCTGCAAAGCCATCCTGGACGATCCATCAGATTCCCTCAAATTTGGGGTTCACCACAGTTGTCACAGCACTCTTGTAGATGGGGTTGTCACCCTAAACAGAACAGCAAGTATTATTATCTACATTTTTTCCCATAGCATGTAAAGCATGTTAATAAAGAGAGATTAATAAAGAGGTGCATACGGTGTCCCATCTGGCATTCATCTTCTCTTTCTCGAACTTAGCGAACTCTCTGCGGTCATGAATAACCATGAGCAGCTTCCAGATGAGCAGAAGTGCTAAACCAATCAGAACGATTCCTGCGACCACACCTGCTACGATGGGGATGATGTCAGGGCCAGAGGGACACTCTGTGAACACAGACACAAAGTATGTAAACTAGTTATGAACTGTGAATTGTCGACATGAAATTGTCTTGTTTCACGATTGTGTTGTATATCTAAGTGAAACTGCTTCTTGAAAGAAAAATAAAGGTAGGGGCAGAATTTGATTTTATCTATTGGGATTTGATTGGATTGTTCGCGTTTGCTAATTGCTGCAATTTTATGTAAGTGGCAGGTGACTTCAAATAATAAAATCAGGTTTACTTTAAAACTGAATAGTCTTGTGCTTATGTAGACACTCATTTGCAAAAAAAAATGTCATACTGGTATTGGTCATTTTTGTCTATCATTTTTTACCTTTATTATCAGCCACTTGGACTTCAATGTTGTCATCGTTCTTGGTAGTGTAGGTAAAAAAGAACCAGCAGTCATCAACATCACGCTCTTTGCAGTGATTGATGTAGGGCTGGTTAGGAAGTTCCTCCTTAGTCTTCACTGCGCTAAGACTGTAGTGTCCGCAATCTTCAGCACATTTATGTTTCTTGCTACCCGTATTAAATTGTTGGCACTCAACGCAGTCCCTTTGAGGCAAGACACAGAGGAATGTATTTTTGCACAATTCATCAATCCAACACACTATTTTAAAGCACAACTCAAGTTATTAAGATACAAAACTGACTACAAGCATGTCGTTCAATCTACTGGTTAAGCTAACCTTATTGGCAAGTATTCCACCAATAACTTACTTGTGTTGAGTGCAAATTCTGGGGCAGGTTGGGCAGATTTCACAGGTTGGACCTTCAAACTTTTTGTCGGTGCATTTACACACGCCGCACTCGCAGGTGCCCCGACCATTACAGATCAGATTGTTACTAGCCAGACAGATTGTGGTGTCCAATGGGCATTCACAAGCACTTCCTGTGTAGTTAGCATCACAGATACACTTTTTGCACTCGCAATGACCATGACCTGGGGGGAAAAGGATGGCTCAGTAATAAGTATTTTTGTCTTGTTTTTCAGTACAAATATCTAAATGGCAAAATTCATTCAGAACAATAAAAAGTGTGGGATAAATACAGAAAAAGACATAAGTGCAAATTCTCAAAGGGGTTGTACCTCCACAGAGCTTGTTGTTGGAGCGGTCACAGCTAAAGTTATCACACTCGCAGAACTTTCCACTGTATATCTCCTCTGGGTTGTCTCTTTTCTTACACTCGCACGTTCCACAGACACATTCGCCATTGTTGCTGCAGATGTCCGTCCCGTTATCCATCCGGCAGTTCGCATCCAGATCGTCTGTCAGGACCTCATCTTGGCTGCACTCACATAATCGGCCTAACCTGCCATCATTACACCTGATATGAGAGAAAACGTTAGATCAGATCATCGTATTATCTGCGTTTGCATATAAGATATAGATTGACAACTTTGCAAACCTGCATACTCCACACTCCAGAGTGCCATTGCCGTCGCTACAGTCTGGACTGTTTGGGATTCCATCTTTACGACACTCACATTCGCAGATGAAGTTGAGGACAATCTCCACCTTCTCGCTGAAGCCCAGCGGGTTAATCCTTACAGTCTTTGATTTACCTTTAGATGGACAGCCCGTAGCCGTGATTTCTATATCAAACGTCACCTATGAGGCACAACACGTTGTTTTGAATGCTAAGGCCTTGTGCACAATACAAATAAGAAGCTCTTTGTATACAATTAGAGATTCGCTAAATAGTCGTGAACTGTAAAAAACAGAAATTTTTACGACACATGCTAGGTTCTGTCATGAAACTCTAGGTGCAAACTGATGATATTCACAATGTTAAACTACTTGGCACAAGATGATTAGTTCATGTTGCATACACAGCCAAGGAGCTTTTCACATTGCCCTTTCCTAGTTCCTCTGAAACCCTCCACCTCCCTACAGTAGCTCCACCTGTATAGATCTGCTAGGGGTTATTTTATAGGCTATTTGTGCAGCAGCAGTATGTCTTAAGTACTCAAAGCACCGTATCGGGGTATGTTTTGGCAGTAGTAAGTTCCTGTCTTGCTTTGCAGTAGCAATAATCTACAACAACAGCAATAACCAACAACAGCAATTCAGCAGCATAGCAGATCTATTACGCCAAGGCCAAATACATGAACAGTGTCATATCTATTACCATGCTAAAATCTTCTGATATTTGTCATGACAGAAACATGATTATATGTTATGTAATTTAGTTTATTGTCACTTTTGCAATCAGTAATGTGCATTAGGATGTAATTTGTTACAATTTAAGTGAACAAGTTATTTATTTGTTTAGTTCATGTGCACTGCAAACCCTAATAAGTTATCAGTACTCTGTTACAGTACATACAATTTGATGTTGTTTTGAAATATTGAAATGACATTTTTAAATATTGTAACATTTTTTTATGGTGAATTTCTGGCAATCAGAGCCTTTTTTAAACCTTGTTTTTTTTTCTACAGAATGTCAAAAGTTTACATACACCTTGCAGAATGTGCAAAATGTTAATTATTTTACCAAAATAAGAGGGATCATACAAAATGCATGCTATTTTTATTTAGTACTTACCAGAATAAGATATTTTACAAAAGACATATGGTCCACAAGAGAAAATAATAGTTACATTTATAAAAATGACGCAGTTGATGATTCTTAATAATGTGTTGTTACCTAAATGATCCACAGCTGTTTTTTTTTGTTTAGTGATAGTTGCTAATGAGTCCCTTGTTTATCATGAACAGTCAAACTGATTGCTGTTCTTCAGAAAAATCCTTTAGGCCCCATAAATTCTTTGGTTTTTCAGCATTTTTGTGTATTTGAATCTTTTCAACAATGACTGTAGAATTCCGAGATCCATCTTAAAATGAGAACAACTGAGGAACTCAACTCACTATAACAGAAGTTTGCTCACTGATGCTTCACAAGGAAACACAATGCATTAAGAACCGTGGGGGTAAAACATTTTTGCAATTGAAGATCAGAGTAAATTTAACTAATTTTGTCTTCTGGGGAACATCTTCTGTAGCTTCTGAAGGGCAGTGCTAAATGAAAAAATATGATATTTAGGGAAAATAAGAAACATGTACACATCCTCATTCTGTTCAAATGTTTACACCCCTGGCTCTTAATGCATTGTTTTTCCTTCTTTCCATTTGCAGTTTTACTGGGTGTTGCTCAGTGCTGCTATAGTCTGAACTGGCATGTGTCTTCAAAGTATGCAAACTTGTATATCATTTGTGAATGAACATGAGCTGGAATTTTGCTACCATATGAGAAACTGTGAATTGTCTAAGCTGAAGCCACAGCTAGCAAAATGGAGTAACTTTACATGCACAGACAAGTTCAGATTACATTTATTGTGTTCACTCTCTCACCTCATCCCCAATGGAGATGTTGGAACACTTTCGCCCATTTTCTCCTTTATTGCTCACTCCATTCTTGCAGTGGGAGATGTAGGAGATGGACACACCAGCAGGTAGCTTGCTGTTCTCCAGAATGACCTCTGAGGATAATGACTGATGGACACAATTAAACACAATTAATTATGTGTATTAGTGTATTAGTGCTTGGCAAATATTCATTCAAATACTACTTTTAAAGAGATAGTTCACCCAAATTATGGGTTAATATGGCTTAACATTTAAGCATTTGTTTTTAAAACTGTATGCTTTTCTTTATTCTGTGGGGTACAAAAGAAGAGATTTGGAATCTACAGACCAACAGTAATACAAAAAGATTTGGAACGACCTGAGGATGAGTAAATGATAACAATTTTTATATTTTGGTGCACTGTCTCTTTAAACTTCTAACTTTACTGGTCGCAGAACTGTTGATCCGACTTAGCAATAAGTCTTTAAGTCTTAAGATTTTCAGATCATTCAAATGGGCTGAGTACCTATATAAGATTATAAATAACTCTTACTCGTGGGAACTGGCTGTAAAGTAAAATCCTTTGCAAGCACGAAAAGAGCAGCAGTGGTTTTAGTTTCACTTCCTTTCAACTCCTTTTAAGGCACTACAGTTGACCACAGACAACCATTACTGACAGAGACGTCTGATGCATAACTTGAACTCACATTATATGCATCAATGATGAGCTGGATGACATTGGAAGAGTTGGTAGACAGTGTCCCCACTGCTGATTTAGGGATTAGTGCAGACAGCTCCTATTGCACACACAAACACACACATACAAATGTTTTATGAATCAATACAGACTACAATCTGACTTAAACCTGATGCGTATATTATGTGATGATAAACATAATGCTGTTGCAATGTGGAAAAAATATAATACATGCATTTCACACACCTGATAAAGATCCCGGAATTGCTGCGTCACAGCAAAAATGGTCTGAATGTTGTTGTCACTCAGTGTGTCCACCAGCTGAGAGATGCTTGGGTAGTCCTGTAAACAACAACTGAAATCAAAGACACACAGTTGTCTGTCTGATTATCTATCTATCAAAGGAACCCATACTTACAAAGTAGTCGTTCTTGTTGTACATATTATTCTCCAGATGGCATTTTCCATCATTTGGATAAACGATGCCACCCAGTTTTCCATCTCCAGCAAAATGGAATCCAGCATCCGTGGAAAACACAAGGAGGCGAGTGACATTCCTCCAGCCAATCACTTCCTGATACACAATCAAAACAAAGCAGAGAGATCATAGCTATAAATGGTCAGATTTTGTCCAAACATGCTGCATGCTGCTTCCTAGGACACATGTTGACTACAATGGTTAGTGTTTTATAAGTAAATCAGAACCTTCAGTTGACAGTCAGAACCACTAAACAAATTTGCAGGGCAAGTACAACACTGCATGTACAAACATGCTTTGGAGAGTTTGCCCTTAGTTCTCTGGCATTTATGGAATGTTCAACTCGACCCACCGTGCAGACAGCAGCTTGCATGATTGCATCAAATCCTGCCTCGGGAGAGTCCAGGTTTCCAGAGGTTTTCTGCTTGCTAACTTCTTGGGTGAACAATGCACCATCGTCGGTCAAGTTCAGGACATTTTTGTAGCTGAAGGGCGCCGAGCAGTCATTTGGAAAACATGGGTTCTTCAGATACTTTGGTGTCTTTAGAATAAATGGCATAACCAGTTTCTCCAAGAATGAACCAAAACCTGCAAACAAGAATTTGCAGATCATTAAAAAGAAAAGCATATGCAGGTGTGAACATGCAAAAGTGTGTTTTCCTAACCTATCCTCAGGTCTTTCGTGATGTGCTGCATTGCGTTCGCAAGTTCGGTTCCCAGGTTCTTGACATTCTCAAGATTGCTTTTCATGGAGTCGCTGAGGTCCATCAGAAAGTACAGATCGATGGGATAATCCTCGGCCCTCTTGAATTTAAGAGTAAACTTCTGTGATTCACCTGTAGTGTGAAAAGAAAAGAGACAAAAATGCTATCAATGGTAAGACCAGTTGGCTAAACTTATTTTTAAATAATCAAACCAACATTATTGTTTTTACTAATTAAGGTATAACTTAATAGTAAATTTTTTGTTTTTAAGTCTTTCACTGACTCACCCTCATGCCGTTGCAAACCTTTATGACTTTTTTTCTTGCTTATGCAGAACATTCAAATTAAAATAAATGAGGACAGTCCAAAAATAAAGCAACATAAAATATCGTTAAAGGGTTACTCCACCCCAAGATGAAAATTTTGAATAACACTTACCCCCTTGTTCTTCCAAACCCGTAAAAGCTTCGTTCATCTTCAGAACACACAAAAAAATTAAGATATTTTTGATGCATTCTGACAGCTCATAGACCCTCCCATAAACAGCAATGTAATTAATACGATCAACGTCTAGAAACGTAGATAGAAGATCGGTAAAGTAATCCATATGACTTCAGGGGATCAACCGTAATTTTACGAAGCTACGAGAATACTTTATGTACGAAAAGAAAACAAAACTAACTACTTTATTTAACAATTCGTCTCCGTGTCACCCTAGCTCCATTTTGGCGCCACGCGGATACGCTGTTTACGTCGTTTACGCTTTGATTTGAACGGAAACACTGTATCTGAGTGACGCAGCTGACACGGAACTGCTTACGCTGTTTGCGTTCAATGGATACGTTTCAAAATGGAGCTAGGGTGACAGGGAGGAGACGAATTGTTGAATAAAGTCGTTATTTTTGTTTTCTTTGCCTACGAAAAGTATTTTCGTAGCTTCGTAAAATCACGGTTGAACCCCTTATGTCACATGGATTTTTTTACAGATCTCCTCGCTACGTTTCTGGACGTTAATCGTGTTAATTACATTGCTGTCTATTGGAGGTTCAGAGAGGTGTCAGAATGCATCAAAATATCTTCAGTAAGTAGTGTAAGTGTAGTTGACGATAAAATTTTAATTTTGGGGTGGAGTAACCCTTTAAAGGAACACTCCACTTTTTTTGAAAATAGGCTCATTCTCCAACTCCCCCCGAGTTAATAAGTTGATTTTTACCGTTTTGAAATCCATTCAGCCGTTCTCCTGTTCTGGCGATATCACTTTTAGCATAGCTTAGCATAGATCATTGAATCCTATTAGACCAATATCATCTTGTTGACATCTTGACTCTTCTGTAGTTACATCGTATACTAAGACCGGAGGAAAATGTAAGGCTGAGATTTTCTAGGCCGGAGTAATAGTCAAGGAAGTTTGATGCCGTAACATGGCAGAAGCAGACGCAGTAATATCACACAGCACATGTGCAAATGCTAACCTAGCTGGGAACTAATTTCCACCTGCTGTGTCCATATTATGGCAGCAAACTTCCTTGACTATTACGCCGGAATGGGAGTGTAGTTCCTAATCTTATCTGCCTAGAAAATCTCAGCTTCACATTTTCCACCGGTCTTAGTACACAATATAACTAAAGAAGAGTCATGTTTTAAATAGGACAAATATCGAAACTCGTTGGTCATTTTTAAACGCGATGCTATTGGTCTAATAGGATTCAATGATCTATGCTAAGCTATGCTAAAAGTGATATCGCCAGAACAGGAGAACGGCTGAATGGATTTCAAAATGGTAAAACTCAACTTATTAACTCGGGGGGGAGTTGGAGAATGAGCCTATTTCCAAAAAATGTGGAGTGTTCCTTTAAAATCATTTGTTCGACTTGCGCAATATATTACACATTTTCTTAAGTCATCCAGTAGGTTTGTTTGACAAATAGATGGATATTTGAGTCGTGGAGTAACCGATAATCTTTACATCAATGACCTGTTAACCGACGCTGCTATCAGTCACTCAGTCCGTGGGTGAACTCGAAAGCTGAATCAATCGAATTCATGAATGAGTCATTCAGGCCAGTTCCGCTGATTCACTGAAAAGATTCGACTCAAAACAATGATTCCTTTATTAGTCAGATTTTGTTGCTACACGCTTTATGCCACTAGAAATGTATTTTAACCACCATCTTTTGTCATGTTGTGACGTTAGTGGGTAAATGTAATGTAAATAACCCCTACCAACAAGGTGCCTATTTGCACTTTGTGTAAACAAACAATCTGTTAATTAAAAGGCACCAGACTACAGAAAATAGCTAATACTCCAGTAATTTTAAATCTGGGGGAAGACCCATCCACACTTACTTTGCTTCAGACGCCTATGTTTAGGATAATTACTTTTTTGTTCATTTTCCCATTTACAAGTGTCCTTTCAGTCCTCATTCACTTTTATTATATCTGAAAATATGTTGTGGAAAATGTGTTCTTCAGAAAGTCTGTGGTCCAAGAAAACAACATGAGGGTGAGTGATGAGGGTAAATGTTGAAACGTAATTTTGGATGAACTTGATTCATACTCATAACTTGATTTATATCTCACAACACATTCAGTAATGTTTGCGCGGTTCACAGATGAAGTCCAGTACCTGATCGGAGGTTCAGAGTGAGTTTCTGTGGCTGAATCTGGGTGATCTCATCAGGCCTCAAATTCTGTCCTCCTTCAATTTTACGGTTTGTAACGGGTTTGTTCTTGTCAATGGTGAGCGATCCTCGAGGATTTTCTATGCCGAGTTGAGTGCAACCAGCCTTTTCCAGAGAATCCTTGTCATCACAACGTGAAGGTTTGAAACCCTGTTAGGGTGCAAGCAGAGACTTGCTAAGTACAAATGTTCTAGTAAGACTTGGATCATCTTCCAGAGTCAGACCAAAGGACAATCAAACTTAGTAGGCGAAATAACTTACAGGATCTTTGCACCACGCACACTGTGGCCCGATCTGAATACACTCTCCACATGTTTTGGCATTTGCAGAAATGCATACATTGCTGTCTGAACGCAAAACACAAACTCAACTATGGAAGACAAGATCTAACATTGTACAATGTTACGTCAGATTCAAATCATCACCATTTCCCAGTGACTAAAGCATTATATAAAAGCCAACAAGTAGATCTTTTATGGAAGGTATTTTAAAAGTTTTTCTTTGTGTCTTTATGCTGTAGCAGTTCACTTATTCACATAAACCCACAAACCGAAACATTAAAAGAATGCCCCCTAAGGCGCTAGAAAGTAGCCGTGTTATTGTTGCCGATAAATGGCTTGTATTACCTGTTTTTGATCTGACATGAGAGACAAATCCTAGTAGAGCTGATATTAACAGCACCTTCATATCCATCTAAATGTAGAAGAACATAAAGTACACAGAAACACATCAGGGAGGGAGAGAGAAAGCAATCACTTACATGCAAATACACAAAATCCTTGGCTGATACTCACATCAGTTGTACTATGAATGAGTGTTCTTTTTTTGTGCATTAATAACTTTGACTTTTTTGTATGATAAGAAATGTAATACTCTATGCTTGAAAAAGTAGGTTGCCGTTAAAAAAGGACGGGCACACAGGAGTGTCTCTGACTCAGAACAATGAAAGAGACAGTTAATCATTGACTTTGATAAGAAATAAGACATTGAGAAAGAAACAGCAGCCCCAGGAAACAGGCTCTTACTCTATTAATTCTATTAATCCACATACATATGCATGTGTGTATGTATATATATTCTACATTTAGGAATAAAGCCATATTAGCATAAATGATTGATCACTGAACTACAATTGTAGCTTTATAGATTTTCTTGAACAGATTTGACACATATACAAACAATATTAACTTACATAAGCTATGACTAGTGAAATGCCATCAAATTTCATGTTTTTTTTTTTAATAAATGAAAGTAAATAGTAGTGAAAAAAGCTTAGTTACTCACCTTAAAACATGCTCCTATAAGGTTCTTCCTAGAGTTGTGTGTTTGTGAAGTAAATGTTGATATGCTCAACTTTTCCTGATGTCTTGAGTTACACTCCAGGTGCACCTTAACAGTCCTGTAGGCATATGAAGAATGTTTCTGAAACGGCACACAAAGCAAAATAAAGCACAGTGTTTGTGTAAGGTGTGCGTGCAGGTCTTGTTCAGTTGTTCAGACAACAACAGCAGCAGTCTCACACCTCACACACGCACAGGAAACACAAACTGAAGGACTGTGAGGTTTGGGTGGGACGTGTCAAAGTGAGGCTCCTCCTCCAAAACAGGCTTACATTAGAAAAAAAGAGATTTGGCTTCTATCAGACATAAAAAAATAATGTTAAAATAATTTGAATAATTATTTAGAACTATTTAAAACTACACTGCTGCTTTTGTTTGGGATCAGTAATGTTTTTTGTAATGTTCTTATGCTCATCAAGGCTGCATTTATTGATTAAAAAATACAGAAAAAACTGTAATATTGCAAAATGTTATTACAATATAAAATAATGGTTTAAATAATTGTAATATACTTTTAAAATATAATTTATTCCTGTGATGCAAAGCTGAATTTTCATCAGCTGTTACTCCAATCCTAAGTGTCACATGATTCTTCAGAAATCATTGTAATATGCTGATTTATTTTAAGAATTATCAATGTTGGAAACAGTTGTGCTGACAAATATTTTTTTGGAACCTGTGATTCTTGAATAATGCATTAAAAAGAACAGCATTTATTCAAAATATACATATAATAATTTATCACATCGTTGGTAAATAAAACTATTAATTTCTTTCAAAAATAAATAAAATAAAAATGTACTTGTACATTGTTAGAAAACCTTTCTATTTTAAATAAACGCTGTTCTTTTGAACCTTTTATTGATCAAAGAATCCTGAAAAAAGTATCAAATGTTCCAAAAAAAAAAAATTAAGCAGAACTGTTTTCAAAATTGATAATAAATCAGCATATTGGATAGATTTCTGAAGGATTAATGAAGGAGTAATGATGCTGAAAATTCAGCTTTGTATCACAGGAATAAATTACATTTGAAAATATATTCACATAGAAAACAGTTATTTTAATATTTCACAACATTACTGTCACACCAGGCCAGCAGATGGAGCCTTGCCCCTCACAGACTGTTGCTGCTCCCTCTGCTGCTTCGCTGGTTACTTCCTGTTTGTCTGCAATAAAAGCCAGCTCAGCACACACACACTCTGCGAAGTATTGATTTGCATTTACGGACTTTACCAAGCGTTATTCCTTGCTCCCAGGTTTTCCCAGTCTCCTTGTTGTTTTCCCTAGCCATAGTTCTGTTTTTGTTTTTCCCAGTCTTAGTCATAGTTTTCTAGTTTCTTGTTTTCATTTCATTGTTTCCTTTGGACTGCCCACCTGGATTTTGACCCACGCTTGTTTATTGGATTACGCTATTGGATTATCTTTGCTGTTCATGTTTGCTGGTGTTTTCGACCCTGTCTGCCTGTCTACGATCATCAAAATAAAGCCTTGCATTTGGATCCTCACTCTTGGTCGTCCCGTTTGTGACAGAATACTTCGCCACACCCGGATCCAGCGGCTTTATCCACCAGCAGTTCACCATGAACCCAGCCACCCAGATTATCCGTCTCCGTCAAGGTGAGCGTCCCATTGAGGAGTACATTTTGGATTTTATTACACTGGCAAAGGCTACTTCAATGGATGAGGCCTGTTTAATAATATTTTTTCGTGGTGGACTTTCCGAGCCATTCGGTTCCCTGATGCCACTACACCAGCCTGGCTGGACCCTCCAGCAATACATTTATTTAGCACTGCAGTTGTTTGGCTCTCCGTTCACTATGGGTGTTTTAGAGAAGCTACAGCACAAGATGTCTGCTAGCCCAGAACCACAGCACAAGATGTTTGCTAGTCCTGAGCCACAGCACAAGATGTCTGCTAGCCCCGAGCCTCAGCACAAGATGTCTGCTAGCCCAGAACCACAGCACAAGATGTTTGCTAGTCCTGAGCCACAGCACAAGATATCTGCTAGCCCCGAGCCTCAGCACAAGATGTTTGCAAGCCCAGAGCCACAGCACCAGTTGTCTGCCAGCCCAGAGCCCCTTCACAAGATGGCTGCCATCCCAAGACCCGTTCACAAAATGGCCGCCCATCCAGATCCTGTTCACAAGATGGCTGCTCTTCCAGACCCCGCTCACAAGATGGCTGCCTTTCCTGAGCCTGTTCACAAGATGGCCGCCCTTCCTGATCCTGTTCACAAGATGGCCGCCCTTCCTGATCTTGTTCACAAGATGGCCGCTCTTCCAGACCCTGCTCACAAGATGGCCGCCTTTCCTGAGCCTGTTCACAAGATGGCTGCCACCCCCAAGCCTGTTCACAAGATGGCCGCCATTCCCGAACCTGATCACAAGATGGCTGCTGTTCCTGAGCCAATTCCCAAGATGGCCGCCCTTCCCGAGTCTGTTCACAAGAAGGCCACCGTCCCAAAGCCCGTTCACAAGATGGCTCCCGTTCCTGAGTTCCTGGTCAAGATGGCCGCCACGCCAGAGCCTGCTGCAAAGATGGCCGCCACGCCAGAGCCTGCTGCAAAAATGGCTGCCACGCCAGAGCCTGCTGCAAAGATGGCCGCCACGCCAGAGCCTGCTGCAAAGATGGCTGCCACACCAGAGCTACCACACAAGATGGCCGCCATGCCAGAGCCTGCACCCAAGATGGCCGCCACGCCAGAGCCTGCACCCAAGATGGCCGCCACGCCAGAGCCTGCACCCAAGATGGCCGCCACGCCAGACCCACGTCAAGCCATAATCCTGATGCCAACGCCTGCTAATGCTACGTCAGCCAAGCCAGCGCCTGCCCACGCCACATCAGCCAAGCCAGCGCCTGCTAACACCACATCAGCCGAGCCAGCATCTGCTAACGCCACGTCAACCAAACCATCGCCTGTTAACGCCATGTCTGCTGCTCCTGTACAGTCAAGTCACGACACAGCTCCTGTTCTTGTCAAGTCAAGTCACATCGTGGCTGCTGCCTCTGCAAGGTCAAGTCAAGTTACAGCTAATGCTCCTGTCAAGTCAAGTCAAGTTACAGCAGTTGTTCCTCCTGAGCCAAGTCAAGCAGCACTTCCTGAGTCAAGTCAAACAGCACTTCCTGAACCAAATCAAGCAGCACTTCCTGAACCAAATCAAGCAGCACTTCCTGAACCAAATCAAGCAGCACTTCCTGAGCCAAGTCAAGCAGCACATCCTGAGTCAAGGCAAGACACCCCAACACTTCCAGAATATAAGCAAGTTACCACAGCGCTTACAGAGTCACATCAAGACACAGCAGTACCTCCTGAATCATGTCCAGCCGCCGCTGTCCCAGCAGAGCCAACTCAAGTCACAACCACTCCCTCAAAGCCATGTCAAGTCACAGCTGCTCCTGTCACGCCAAATCAAGTCACAGCTGCTCCTGTCACGCCGAGGCAAGTCACAGCTGCTCCTGTCACGCCAAGTCAAGTCACAGCTGCTCCTGTTACGCCGAGTCAAGTTACTGTTGTTCCTTTCACGCCAAGCCAAGTCACAGCTGTTCCTGTCATCCCAAGTCAAGTCACTGCTATTCCTATCACGCCCAATCAAGTCACAGCAGTTCCTTCCAGGCCAAATCACGTCTCGCCCGAACATCCAGAGCCGGGACATGTTTCGTCTGATCTGCCAGAGCCTTCGCTCCCAAGCCACGCAGAGCCTTCACTCCCAAGCCATGCAGAGCCAACGCTCCCAAGCCATGCAGAGCCAACGCTCCCAAGCCATGCAGAGCCAACGCTCCCACGTCACGCAGAGCCAACGCTCCCAAGCCTCACGCCCACTGACCCGGAGGGCATTCCTCTGCCAACTGCGCTACCTGCTATGGCAATCGCCATTTTGAGTGTGTGGGCTGTACACTGCGCCCCAGTGCCCTCTTCTGCCCATGAGTCCGCCCACAAGTTTGCTCTGGAGACCTCATCTACACGCAGGTCCGCTGCGCCTATACCTCTTTCGGAGGTGGCGTACATAGCGGAACTTCACGCTCTGCCCGCACCGCCAAGACTTCACGCTCTGCCCGCACCGCCAAGGCTTCACGCTCTGCCTGCACCGCCTATGCCCCCTGCTCTGCCAGCTCCGCCAGGGTTCCCTGCTCTACCTGCTCCGCCAAGGTTCCTTGCTCTGCCTGTTCTGCCAAGATTCCGTGCTCTGTCTGTTCCGCCAAGATTCCGTGCTCTGTCTGCTCCGCCAGGACTCCCTGCTCTGCCTGCGCCGCCAAGGCTTCACACTGTGCCTGCACCGCCTAGGCTCCCTGTCATCTCTGACACGACCACGAAAGCCATTCCTGAAGTTCTCATCTGCCTAGTCACGACTATGGAGGCCACCTTCCCCCATGAACTCTCTACCTCTCTCCTTGCTCTGTCTGCCTCCTCTGTCTCTGCTCTCCCCAGGTCCCAGTCCATGATGCGGCCTCCTGTTCCGCCCTGGAGGGCTTCTGCGCCTCCTGTTCCGCCCTGGAGGGCTTCTACGCCTCCTGTGCCGCCCTGGAGGGCTCCTGCGCCTCCTGTTCCGCCCTGGAGGGCTCCTGCGCCTCCTGTTCCGCCCTGGAGGGCTCCTGCGCCTCCCGCTCCGCCCTGGAGGGCGCCTGCTCCGCCCTGGAGGGCTCCTGCGCCTCCTGTTCCGCCCTGGAGGGCCCCTGCGCCTCCTGTTCCGCCCTGGAGGGCCCCTGCGCCTCCTGCTCCGCCCTGGAGGGCTCCTGCGCCTCCTGTTCCGCCCTGGAGGGCTGTTAAGCCTCTTGCTCTGCCTCCAGCTCCGCCCTGGAGGGCTTCTACGCCTCCTGCTCTGCCCCGGAGGGTCGTTAAGCCTCCTGCTCCGCCCCGGAGGGCCGCTCCACCTCCTGCTCCGCCCTGGAGGGCTCCTAAGCCTCTTGCTCCACCTCAGAGGACTGCTCTGCCTCCAGCTCTGCTCTGGAGGGCCTTTGCCCAACCTGTTCTGCCTCAGTCTCCTGGCCCCCCCACCGCTCCCCTGGACTGTTTTTTTCCTGTTGTTTTTGGAGCGTCTGGAAGCCGCTCCTTGGGGGGGGGGCTATGTCACACCAGGCCAGCAGATGGAGCCTTGCCCCTCACAGACTGTTGCTGCTCCCTCTGCTGCTTCGCTGGTTACTTCCTGTTTGTCTGCAATAAAAGCCAGCTCAGCACACACACACTCTGCGAAGTATTGATTTGCATTTACGGACTTTACCAAGCGTTATTCCTTGCTCCCAGGTTTTCCCAGTCTCCTTGTTGTTTTCCCTAGCCATAGTTCTGTTTTTGTTTTTCCCAGTCTTAGTCATAGTTTTCTAGTTTCTTGTTTTCATTTCATTGTTTCCTTTGGACTGCCCACCTGGATTTTGACCCACGCTTGTTTATTGGATTACGCTATTGGATTATCTTTGCTGTTCATGTTTGCTGGTGTTTTCGACCCTGTCTGCCTGTCTACGATCATCAAAATAAAGCCTTGCATTTGGATCCTCACTCTTGGTCGTCCCGTTTGTGACAATTACAGTTTTTTCTGTATTTTTGATCAAATAAATGCAGCCTTGATGAGCATAAGAAACGCCTTTAAAAACCATTAAAAATCTCACCGATCCCGATTTTGAGCAGCAGTGTACATCTTTATCTGTCTATCTATGTATCTTTATTTTTATATAAATATATATATATCTTATATAGTATATTTAATAATAATAATACCTACCTAGAAATCTCCCACAGAAGATTTAATGAATTAAATATTTGTGCTCTTGTATGGTATTCAAAGGACAGGAGTACCATAAAGGGACTGCCAATGAGCAGGCTTTAAAAAGGCATGACATGTGAAAAGACGATGGATGTAATGCTAATGTTGTCCACTGTAGGAGAAGATACCTTAATAAATAAAATGATGAGTAAATGCTTAAAACCAGTTAATTTGTAGAATTATGGTGCACTGGTAATATAATTCTATAGGCCTAATTAGTTACCAATAAATCGCTCATAGATCATTAAATGTTATAACACTGAAAACAGATTTATCAAAATTTTCAGTCCATTTAAAATGAAAATACTATTTTATTTGCTTCTCTTAAGACAATACATCTATGAAATTTCTATTCATCTTATTTTTTCCATGTGTAAATTTTATGGTTATGTCTTCTGGTCTCATCTGCGTCTAGCTGATTTGTAGCTGTACAAAACAGATCATTCCTGCTTGATAGCAAATTGCTGTGTCTAACCGTATTGTTTTAATGTATGACCTTAATTATGAACACACTGGCTTGTAGTGCAAACAGTTTTAATGTTTACTGATTGTTGTTATTCTTCTCGTTATTTCACTTTAGCAGCTAATGAACTACCCACACCCATAGGCTTACTTCCGCGTTGAAGAATAAGGTCAATAAAGACTCAGTTATTTATACTCAGTATGCGGTATGAATAACACATTCTCAGTTAACCTTATTACCAGTTTGGAAACACCCAGAGCCCAAGATTTATTCAATTTATTAATGTTTTCTGATATGTTGTTTTAAAAATGACAATATGACAATTGGTTCTGCGTATACACACAGCTATACAATAATACAAATATATGATCAAAATCCTAAATACTAGACTAAAATAACATGCAAGCATAACACAGTATTCAACATCTCCTTGTTGACCCATGACATCCTATGACACAATTCATCTCAATTTAAATGTATAATGTGAGTCCAAATACACCACAGATCTCCTAATCGCATTTTTTGACAGGAAAGAAAATGACAAAGGCTTTGTTGACATTTGACATCAATGCGTTGCTAACCTGATTCATTAAACCCTAACTGTGAAGATTCAAAATATACTTTGGTGTAAAAACCAGGTCATTACTCCCATTTCTTTTGATATTCACAGGTTGGACCTTGAAATTTTGAGTCGGTGCATTTACATACGCCACACTCGCAGATGCCCCGACCGTTACAGATCTGATTATTAGCGGCCAGGCAGGTTGAGGTGTCCAGAAGACAGTCACACGCACTGCCTGCGTAGTTAACCTCACAGATACACGTCCTGCACTCGCATCGACCATGACCTGTTGTGAAAAGAGCGCCACAGTAACAAATGTGTCCTAATTCACTGCATAAATTCACTTATAAATTCACTATATATACCATTATAGTAAACTATATGGAGAACATTCCTGAAATGTTTTCCTGAAGAAACATAATTTATTTACGACTGAAGAAAGAAAGACATGAACATCTTGAATGACAAGGAGGTGAGTAAATTGTTTGTCAATTTTTGTTCTGGAAGTGAACTTCTCCTTTAAGCATGAACTTTTATTCACTTAATTTTTTTTTTTTTGAAAACACAAAATTTCTAGAAACTTGTAATAGGAAAACAAGACCAAAATAAATAAATAAAGCAAATGCCATAGCTTCTTAGTATTAAGCTCAGCATGAAATGAAAACGGTCTGTTTACTGAGAAAAGACTACACTGAAATTGAAAAAAAAAAAAAAAAAACAATACTGTAGTACAAAATGGTTGTACCTCCACAGAGCTTGTTGTTGGAGCGGTCACAGCTAAAGTTATCACACTCGCAGAACCTTCCACTGTATCTCTCCTCTGGGTTGTCTCTTTTCTTACACTCGCAAGTTCCACAGACACATTCGCCATTGTTGCTGCAGATGTCCGTCCCCTTATCCATCCGGCAGTTTGCATCCAGATCGTCTGTCAGGAAGTCATATTGGCTGCACTCACATAATCTGCCTAACCAGCCTTCATTACAGCTAAAATGAGAGAAAGCGTTGAACCAAAAATGATTGTCATATTATCTGCATTTGCATTTGTAATTGCCAGCTTCTCAAACCTGCATACTCCACACTCCAGAGTGCCACGGCCGCTACACTCCGGACTGTTTGGGATTCTGTCTTTATGACAGTCACATTCGCAGATGAAGTCGAGGACAATCTCCACCTCCTCGATGAAGCCCAGCGGCTTGATTTTAATAGTCTCTGATTTACCTTTAGATGGACAGCCCGTAGCCGTGATTTCTATATCAACCGTCACCTATGAGGCACAACACATTGTTTCAAATAACAGCTACTTATCATTTATGGGAATGGAAATAGCCAGCAGGGTGTGTAGGTTTTATTTGTGACATGTTCCCTAGAATGCAAAGACCTCATGTACAGTCGTGGCCAAAAGTTTTGAGAATTACATAAATATTGGAAATTGGAAAAGTTGCTGCTCAAGTTTTTATAATAGCAATGTGCATATACTCCAGAATGTTATGAAGAGTGATCAGATGAATTGTATAGTCCTTCTTTGCCATGAAAATTAACTTAATCCCGAAAAAAAAAACTTTCCACTGCATTTCATTGCTGTCATTAAAGGACCTGCTGAGATCATTTCAGTAATCGTCTTGTTAACTCAGGTGAGAATGTTGAGCACAAGGCTGGAGATCATTATGTCAGGCTGATTGGGTTAGAATAGCAGACTTGACATGTTAAAAGGAGGGTGATGCTTCAAATCATTGTTCTTCCATTGTTAACATGGTGACCTGCAAAGAAACGCGTGCAGCCATCATTGCGTTGCATAAAAATGGCTTTACAGGCAAGGATATTGTGGCTACTAAGATTGCACCTAAATCAACAATTTATAGGATCATCAAGAACTTCAAGGAAAGAGGTTCAATTCTTGTTAAGAAGGCTTCAGGGCGTCCAAGAAAGTCCAGCAAGCGCCAGGATCGTCTCCTAAATAGGATTCAGCTGCGGGATCGGAGTGCCACCAGTGCAGAGCTTGCTCAGGAATGGCAGCAGGCAGGTGTGAGCGCATCTGCACGCACAGTGAGGCCAAGACTTTTGGAAGATGGCCTGGTGTCAAGAAGGGCAGCAAAGAAGCCACTTCTCTCCAAAAAAACATCAGGGACAGATTGATCTTCTGCAAAAGTATGGCGAATGGACTGCTGAGGACTGGGGCAAAGTCATATTCTCTGATGAAGCCTCTTTCCGATTGTTTGGGGCATCTGGAAAAAGGCTTGTCTGGAGAAGAAAAGGTGAGCGCTACCATCAGTCCTGTGTCATGCCAACAGTAAAGCATCCTGAGACCATTCATGTGTGGGGTTGCTTCTCATCCAAGGGAGTGGGCTCACTCACAAGTTTGCCCAAAAACACAGCCATGAATAAAGAATGGTACCGAAACACCCTCCAACAGCAACTTCTTCCATCAACAACAGTTTGGTGAAGATCAATGCATTTTCCAGCACAATGGAGCACCGTGCCATAAGGCAAAAGTGATAACTAAGTGGCTCGGCGACCAAAACATTGAAATTTTGGGTCCATGGCCTGGAAACTCCCCAAATCTTAATCCCATTGAGAACTTGTGGTCAATCCTCAAGAGGCGGGTGGACAAACAAAAACCCACTAATTCTGACAAACTCCAAGAAGTGATTATGAAAGAATGGGTTGCTATCAGTCAGGATTTGGCCCAGAAGTTGATTAAAGCATGCCCAGTCGAATTGCTGAGGTCCTGAAAAAGAAGGGCCAACACTGCAAAAAACTCTTTGCATGTAATTGTCGATAAAAGCCTTTGAAACGTATGAAGTGCTTGTAATTATATTTCAGTACATCACAGAAACAACTGAAACAAAGATCTAAAAGCAGTTTAGCAGCAAACTTTGTGAAAACTAATATTTGTGTCATTCTCAAAACTTTTGGCCACGACTGTACAAGACAGGAGCTATGGCTATAAAATACTGACAAATATATGTTTTGCAAGTTAAAAATGACAAATTACTATATAATTTACAGTGAGATTCAGGGGGACATTCCCAGAAGCCCCTCCATGACACATCACATATGTGACCCTGGACCACAAAACCAGTCATAAAGGTCAATTTTTTGAAAAATCACCTAAAAGTTGAATGAAAATGTATGTTAGGATAGGACAATGTTTAAAAACAACTATTTAAAAATATGTAATCTGAAGGTGCCAAAAAAAAATTCGAAATATTCAGAAAATCACCTTTGAAGTTCTTAGCAATGCATATTACTAATCAAAAATTAAGTTTTGATATATTTACATCCAAAATATCTTATTGTAACATGATTTTGACCCATACAATGTATTGTTGGCTATTGCTACAAGTATACTGTGCTACTTACGACTGGTTTTGTGGTCCAGGGTCACATATGATTATATTTTATATAAATAATTTTGTTTGTTGTCATTTCTGTTACCAGTAGTTGCATTAAGGTGTTTTGTGTTACAATCCATTTATGTTACTTATTTAATGTTTATTGCATTATTTTAGTATATTAAGTCATCAAAACGCAAACTCTCTCACCTCATCCCCAATGGAGATGTTGGAGCACTTTCGCCCATTTTCTCCTTTTTCGCTCACTCCATTCTTGCAGTGGGAGATGTAGGAGATGGACACACCAGCAGGTAGCTTGCTGTTCTTCAGAATGATTTCTGAGGATAAAGACTGATGGACACAAGTAAACAAATTCAAATTCTTTCAAATCCCACGTTTAAAGGCACAGTTAACCCAAATGTTGTCATCGTTTACTCACTCTCATGTTGTTTTAAACATATATGTACGTATGACTTTTTACTGTGTGAGATACAAAAGAAGATATTTGGAAATTCAATACTTCTAAATATCTTCCTTTGTGCTTCACAAAAAAAAATGCAAAAAGGTTTGGAACGATATGAGGGTGAGTAAACTAACTAGAACTAACCGCAGCCAACTATTACTGACATGGAGACATTATAACTATATAATAACTTGAACTCACATTATATGCATCAATGATGAGCTGGATGACATTGGAAGAGTTGGTAGACAGTGTCCCCACTGCTGATTTAGGGATTTGAGCAGACAACTCCTATTGCACACACAAACACACATAAAAATGCATTAGTCAATAGAGAGTGCAATCTGAGTTAAACCTGATGGGTATATTGAGATATGATGACCATGATGTTGTTGCAATGTGGAGAAGATATAATACATGCGGTGGACACACCTGATAAACATCCCTGAATTGCTCTGTCACAGCAAAGATGGTCTGAATGTTGTTGTCACTCAGTGTGTCCACCAGCTGGGAGATGCTGGGGTAGTCCTGTAAACAACAACTGAAATCAAAGACACACTCTGACATTTCCAGTTAATTGTCTGACTGCCTGATTATCTATCTATCTATCTATCTATCCATAGAACTCATACTTACAAAGTCGTTGCTCTTGGTGTACATATTATTCTCCAGATGGCATTTTTCTTCATTTGGACGACCATTGCCACCCTGTTTTCGTTCTCCAGCAAATCCAACATCCGTAGAAAACACAAGGAGGCGAATGGCATTCCTCCAGCCAATCACTTCCTGTGATACAATCAAAACAAAGCAGACAGAACAGAGCATCAAATGGTCAGATTTTGTCCAAACTTGTTGCATGCTGCTCCCTAGGACTCATTGAGCTTTTAAGTGTGTTTCTGATTTTATATGGTTGGCGTTTTGAAATCAGATCAGAACCCTCAGGTGACAGTTTGAACCAGAAGATGATTGAGTATGTATACATCATAAGAACATTTGAGTGCAGCTTCTGAATTTCTAAATTTGAAGCAATTTCCATTGGTAAAACTATTTTATTGGAACAAAAAGAAAGTAGAAAGCAGCCTTTCGCAGTGTAAGCGCATGTGCATACATGTATTAGAAACTTTGCCTGTAGTTGTCTGCCATTTTTGGAATGTTCAACTTGACTCACCGTGCAGAGAGCTGCTTGCATGATTGCTTCAAATCCTGCTTCTGAAGAGTCCAGGTTTCCAGAGGTTTTCTGCTTGCTGACTTCTTGGGTGAACAATGCGGTGTCGTCGGTCAAGCTCAGGACATTTACGTAGCTCTCCGAGAAAGAACCAAAACCTGCAAGCGAGAGTTAGCAGATCAGAACAGCTTTGAGAGTGTAGGCAGGTGAGAATGTGAGCATGTGTGTTCTCCTGACCTATCCGCAGGTTTTTCGTGATGTGCTCCATCGCTTTGGCAAGTTCGGTTCCCAGGTTCTTGACATTCTCAAGATTACTTTGCATGGAGTCGCTGAGGTCCATCAGAAAGTACAGATCGATGGGATAATCTTCTGCCCTCTTGAACGTGAGAGTAAACTTCTGTGATTCACCTACAGGGTGATACATTTTTATTTGTCTCAAATAAAAACATCTTAGTATGTTTATGAATTGTAATCAAAAAATAGTTCACTTAACAGTAATAACTAAATTAAAATTATTTACCCTCATGTCCTTGCAAACCTATATGACTTTTTCTTGCTTTTGCAGAACACAAAGTTGATTTAAAAAAAACAAATAAATATCCCTGTCACTCTTTTTAATACAATTCAAGTGAATGAGGACTGCGGAGGCGCTGACAAATTCGAATACGACAAAAACATCATAAAATATCGACTTATGCATTAAATTACAAATCTTCCTAAGTCATATAGCTGTGTTTGACGAAGAGATGGAATTTTGACTCGTTAAACCACGATAATCTGGACGTCCTGTGACCTGTTTAGCGCCGCTGTTGGAATACTGAATAAGCGAGTTAAACTTGAGAACCGAATCAATCCAATTCGTGAATGAATCATGCAGACTGCTTGGCGAACTAGATTCATTAAAGAGATTCGACTCAAGGGAACATTTTGTTTAATGAATCAGACATCGCTGTTTCTTTTGCTAGTCTAGGAGAGCGGATGGTGGATGTCAAGGCAGACTTGAAATATGATGCACGAGTCGCATGGGCCACATTTATAATATATTATTTTTTGGTTCATTTTCTTACTCACAAGCATCCTCAGTCGTCATTCACTTTCATTGTATGGAGGGTTTGCACTTACATCACGATTTGGTCAGTTACCTGGATACGCTGGCATATTGGAGATACTCAGATGTAAAAAAAAACTTGGATTGCACGATTAATGTACTGCTGAATGGTGTTCTGCTAATTTATGCTGTCTAAACCACAGAAAAATATAGAGGAGTACTTAGTAAGCAGGAGGGCACAATAGTTTGACAAACTAAAGTTAATAGGTGGTGAAAATATGTACAAGCGGTATTATTTAGGATGTTAGCCTAATTAGACTGGAAATAAGAACAAACACGAATGTTGTCAAGATTCTTGACTTGGAAATCCTGGTTCAGTTTGCCCAACCACAAATGCCTTTTGTTCCTCAGTTTTTTTTGCACTCTTTTTCTTGATTTGTAAGGCTATAACTTTTGGCACTCTGTAGTTTTTTAAATGTTTTTCCTGGTCCAACTGATTAGTACAGCCCAAAACATGACAACTGACCATTTTCAGCAGCAACAATCAGCTAAATATGCGAGTTTCGTTCAGTTCAGTGGCATTGTTCACATTCCATGCCACCAATATGGCCGATTAATGATGCGTTGTGAAAACCCTATATTGAAAAGAATGGCAAATAAATTCTTTAAGAATTCTCTATTTGTGGTCCACGAAAGAAACAAAAGTAATACAGATTTGGAACAACATGAGGGTGAGTAAATTATAACATTTTTACATTAGACCTTTTGGATGAACTTGTCCTGATATCCATCTCACAAAATATTCAAGAGGAGCCGTTTTTTCATGCACCTGTCAAGTTTGAGATTTTGGGCTTTTTGATTCTTTATAAAGTGTTTTTTCAGACTAGTGGAAAGAAAACATCCAAAAGACACCTTTAAGTGTTTCTTTTATAGTACTTTATCTATTTGTGTCAATAGATTTTAATTACAGTATATATTTTTAAAGGCTGTTTTTTCTTCTACACTGAGCCATAAATCTCCACTTCAGTAGCACTAACACACATCAAAATTTTCATGTTTATTCTTGTCTATATCCTGAAGGGTTTTACAAAGGGATTTGTTCATATATAATTTGCTTGATTTTACACATTTTATAAAAAAATATAGTTTTCTGCCTGTTCTAAGTATTTTCACAAAATGAGATACCCAAAATTCCTTCTGTAATAACATTTGACTCAAGAATTTTGAAACTGACTTCATCCAGTGTTTAGATTTTTGTACTAAAAATGTATGCAAATTAGGACATTTTTCATTAAATAATGCCTCATTTGCATTTTAGAAAACTTGTAACACAAAAAATGTTTGCAATTATCAATGTAATCAATCAACTGAGTAAGTAAGGTGATAACTTTTTTTTTTTTTTACCTTATTCGCCTGCAATGTCTTGCCTTAAACACATCCAGTGATGTTCAAACAAGGTACCTGATCGGAGATTCAAGGTTAGTTTTTGTGGCTGAATCTGGGTGATCTCATCAGGCCTCAGATTCTGTCCTCCGTCAATTTTACGGTTTGTAACGGGTTTGTTCTTGTCGATGGTGACCCTTCCTTGAGGGTTTTCTATGCCGAGTTGGGTGCAACCAGCCCTTTCCAGAGAATCCTTGTCATCACAGCGTGAAGGTTTGAAACCCTGTTAAGATGCAAGCAGAGACTTGCAAATTAGCCTACACATTCTGGTAAAAAGCAGACCATCTTTCAGAGTCAGAAGACAATCAAATGTTGTAGACAAAATAACTTACAGGATCTTTGCACCACGCACACTGTGGCCCGATCTGAATACACTCTCCACATGTTTTGGCTTTTGCAGAAATGCATACGTTGTTGTCTGAATGCAAAAAACAAACACAAATTCCAGTCAGATTCAATAGGATAAATAATAATCTTTTCCCAGTGACTAGCTCATTTATGCAGAATATTATTTTTGAAAGTAGTTTACTTTATCCCACAATATTACTATGAGATAAACTCATACACTATAACACTATAAAGTAGCCGTGTTGTTGTTGGCGATAAATGACATGTATTACCCATTTCTGATCTGACAAGAGAGACAAATCCTAGTAGAGCTGACATTAACAGCACCTTCATATCCATCTAAATGTAAAAGCATTATTATTATTATTATTCACATAGATGATTGATAAATAAATGATAAATAAATAGCTTTGTTACTTACCTTAACTCTAGGCTCTTTCAAGAAAAAGGTTTATGAAGTAAATGTCTATATGCTCAACCTTTCCTGATGTTGAGAGTTATACTCCAGGTTACAGTACACCTTAACAGTCCTGTAGGCATATGAAGAATGTTTCTTAATAATAAAAAAATAGCACACAAAACAAAATAACTGTGGTTGTACAGAGTGAGAACAAGTGAGAACAGGTCTTGTTTTGAGGTTCAGACTACAGCAGCAGCAGTCTCACATTTCACACAAAAACATGAAACAAAAAAACTGAAAGATTGTGATGTTCGGGTGGAACAACCAATCACTGCAACCAATGCAGCTGTAACAAGAGAAGACTCTCAAGAAAAGTGTGGTTTTAAGTTGTGAATAGTTGGCCTAGTATAGCTTAAAGTGTACACTGTGCAATATTTAGTGATACGCTAGTGATCTATTTTAAACATAGCCATAATGCACAAATAACAGCAGTTTGGTGCAAAAATTCACATTACCGTACTCAGTCATACTCAAACCGTGTCTACAAAATTTACAAATCTCCATATGTAATCCTGGACCACAAAACCAGTCTTAAGTAGCACGGGTATAGAAGCAATTGCCAACAATACATTGTGTGGGTCAAAATTATGAATTTTTCTTTTATGCCAAAAATCATTGGGATATTATGTAAAGATCATGTTCCATGAAGATATTTTGTCAATTTCTTACTGTAAATATATAAAAACTTAATTTTTGATTAGTAATATACATTAATAAGAACTTCATTTGGACAACCTAAAGGCAATTTTCTCAATATTTTGATTTTTTTGTACACTCAGCTTCCAGATTTTCAAATAGCTGTATCTCGGCCAAATATTGTCCTATCCTAACAAACCAATGCATCAATAGAAAGCTTATTTATTCAACTTTCAGATGATGTATACAGTGGTGTGAAAAAGTGTTGGCCCCCTTCCTGATTTTTTTTTTTTTTTTTTGCATGTTTGTCACACTTTAATGTTTCAGATAATCAAACAAATTTAACTGGCAAAACTGAGACGAGCCTTTATGTTCTTTTTGCTCAGCAGTGGTTTTCGTCTTGGAACTCTGCCATGCAGGCCATTTTTGCCCAGTCTCTTTCTTAGGGTTGACCTTAACTGAGGCAAGAGAGGCCTGCAGTTCTTTATATGTTGTTGTGGGGTCTTTTGTGACCTCTTGGATAATTCGTCGCTGCGCTCTTGGGTTAATTTTGGTTGTCCGGCCACTCCTGGGAAGGTTCACCACTGTTCCATGTTTTCATCATTTGAGGATAATGGCTCTCACTGTGGTTCGCTGGAGTCCCAAAGCTTTAGAAATCGCTTTATAACCTTTTCCAGACTGATAGATCTCAATTACTTTCTCATTTGTTCCTGAATTTCTTTTGAACTCAACATGACGTATAGCTTTTGAGGATCTTTTGGTCTACTTCACTTTGTCAGGCAGGTCATATTTAAGTGATTTCTCGATTGCGAACAGGGCAGTAATCAGTCCTGGGTGCAAACACTTTTTCACACAGGGCCATGTGGGTTTGCATTTTTTTCCCTTCATAAAAAACCCTTCATTTAAAAACCTCATGTTATGTTTACTTGTGTTCTTTAATTAAAATTTACATTTGTTTGATTTTCTGAAACATTAAAGTGTGACAAACATGAAAAAATATAAAAAAAATTAAGGGGGCCAACACTTTTTCACACCACTGTACATCTCAATGTCAAAACAATTACCCATATGACTGATTTTGTGATCCAGGGTCACAAATAACAGCAGTTTGGTACAAGAATTCACATCACCATACTAAAAATGTAGACATCTGTAAATGTAAATCTCCATATTAGAATATAATAACTTTATATTCAACAACAAAGCATGCTGACACACAAACAGACATGGATAACAATGCAGTCCAGTGTTTTGGGTTCTTTATTTTAATAAATAACGCCTAGAAACAAAAAACAGTGGGCATGATGCAAAAATGAAAAAGGCACTTTAAAATGCAAAGTGTGTATGTAACATGATTAAAAGCTTTTAAAAGCTTTAAAGATTAAAAAAGTGAAAATAAAAGGAAAATAACGTCAAAAAGTAATCTTTCTTTAACACTGATCTTTACCAACAATTATCTGAGCAGTTAGTCTCATTTATGAACAATTCAGTTACAAAGGGACAAATTAAATTACAAAAACAAATGTGAAGTCCACATCTGGAATATAGTTCTTGCACAGTAAATATTTGGCATCAGTGATAGAGAGAAATTCAGGACCTGAGTTTTCATTTCCTCATTCTTCAAAACAAAACCTGAAGATATTTTTATATGATTTTCCACCTATGTTTTCAATTATTATTATAATACTAATGATTAAGTTGATTGTTCCATTCACAGACAATGATGACAATGTCCCTCTAACATTTTTCAAACTCAGATGTTGCCAAGTTAAACGCATTTAAGTCACTTGACAGATAAAATTGCATCAAAAGTTGTACACTTTTTTTTTTGTGTGACATAATTAAAGATACTAAACATGTCCATTTTAGAATTATTTAAATGTCAATGTGCACAATAAAAGGATGTTAAACCACCTGACTCGCAGACCAAAGAAAGGCGATGTGAGCACACAGATCCAGTCGCATAGACCTAAACATTTGAATCTGGACTCAAATCATCCAGGATTATGCAGACGCCATAAGCGTCTACATGAAAAGCACCAAGTGTACAAACAGCAGTGGTCCGCTACAGCTACCTACAATACCAGTGACAGGACACTCCATCCACAGGTTCAGAAAGTTTCCTGTACCATCTTAAGACACAAACTAGACTCAAGTCAGTAGCTGTGTCTTGTCTTGTCTTTGTGGATATTCATTCTTCATACATACTTGACCACATCTTACCTACAAAACCCCTGTTATCTAACCCAACACGATCAGTTTTAACATTCAGAAAAAACAAGGCAGATTCGTGGCTAAAAATCCAAAACTGAACATTGAAATATTGTCTAAGATTGCATAAAAAAAAGTAAAAACTCAAGTTTATACATACTGTACAGTTCCAAAACGATGCATAGAAACACAGGTTAATAGATTATACTGAACAGTGGCAAATGCACAGGCAAAAGGTGATTCAAAAACACAAAAAAAAGAAAAGAAACAAAGTGAACTTCAACTCTTCCATTCCTCTTGAATTGTTCTGCATACAGTGTTGCTTGAAGATGGACACCTTCGTCCATTATTTGCCCTCGTATTTAGGGTTGACCACCGTCGTCACAGCACTCTTGTAAATGGGGTTCTCACCCTGGAGATCGACATGAGAGGATAATTAGATCAAACTTTAATATATAACTACACAATTGCCAGGTTAGGACACTTCACAGTAAAAACAGTGTAAAGAAAAAACAGCAAGCAATACAAAAAACACACAATCAAACACAAACTCTGTCATCTTGTATATGCAGCCATTTAAATACCTAAGCTTGTTAACTATTGGAATTTTTTGTAATGTTAAAGGGATAGTAAACCCAAAACTGTTTATCTGCTTACCCACAGGACATCAAAGATGTAGGTGACATTGTTTCTTAAGTAGAACACAAACAAAGATTTTTAACTCAAACCGTTGCAGTTTGTCAGTCATATAATGGCAGTCAATGGGCACCAAATCTTTCGTTAAACTGTCCTAAGCACATTCACAACAGAGGTAAATAATGATATAAATACGGTTCAGTTTCTTGCACAGACCGATCATTTTGTGTCTTAACACCTCAATGTATCTTCATGAGCCACAGGGTTTAATTTGGTTTTGTCTGTGTATTTTTTGTTACTCTCAAAGATTTGGTGTCCATTGACTGCCATTATATGACTGACAGACTGCAACGATTTGAGTTAAAAATCTGGGGGTAAGCAGATAAACATACTATTTTTATTTCTGGGTGAACTATCCCTTTAATTGCATTCTTTGAATAGTTTATCCAGAAGTTAAAATGGATTCATCCTCAAGCCATCTAAGATGTTGATCAGTTTGTTTCTTCTTAAGAACAGATTTGTAGATATTTAGCATTACATCACTTGCTCACCAGTGGATCCTCTGCAGTGAATGGGTGCCGTCAGAATGAGAGTTCGAACAACTGATAAAAGCATTACAATAATCTATACAACTCCAGTCCATCAATTTAAGTCTTGTGAAGTGAAGTGTGTGTTCGTAAAATCCATAAACAATTATATTGCTTCCTCCAGTAGAAAAAGTATATTCCCTGTTGTCATCTCACATTAAAATCAACATTTGGAATTGTTTTAGACTGTTTTTGCTTCTAACAATCGTGCATATTTCTCTCCTGCATCAGACAAGACAACATTTTCACTGGAGAAAGCATTTTTGTGTGTAGAGGACTGTACTTGGAAGCAACATCTTAAATTAGTTAATTTCCAGAACAAAATTGTATAGATAATGTACTCATCCCCTTGGCATCCCAATTGTTCATGTCTTTCTTTCTTCAGTCGTAAAGAAATTGTTTTTTGAGGAAAACATGTCATGATTTCTCTCCATATAGTGGACTTCTATGGTGCCCCCGAGTTCGAACTTCCATAATGCAGTTTAAATGCAGAACAAAAATTTTACAGATAATGTACTTGTCATCCAAGATTCGTGTCTTTCTTTCTTCAGTCATAAAGAAATCGTTTTTTAAAGGAAAAAATTTTAGGATTTCTCTCCTTATAATGGACTTCTATGGTGCCCCCGAGTTTGAACTTACAAAATGCAGTTTAAATGCAGCTTCAAAGTGCTCTAACCAATCCCATTTGAGGAAGAAGGGTCTTATCTAGTGAAACAATCGCTTATTTTCTTTAAAAAACTGTGTGTATTCCGGTTCATGACAGTTAGGGTGTGTCAAAAAACTTCCATCTCATTTTCTTCTCCAACTTTGAAATCGTCCTACATTACTGTTTTACATTTTTTTTGTAAAGAGCGTTTGACCTTCTTTCCATGTTCACTTTGTAAACACTGGGTTGGTACTTCTGCAGCGATCTAGGACAATTTTGAAGTTGTAGGAGAAAATGAGATGGGAGTTTTTCGACATACCCTGACTCTCATAAACAGAATAGACAAGATGAGTACCCTGACTCTCATAAACAGAATAGACAAGATGAGCATTTAAGGTTAAAAAGTAAATAAATTGTAAATTTTTAAGAAAACAACCAACCGTTTCGCTAGATAAGACACTTACTCCTCAGCTGGGATTGGTTAGAGCCCTTTGAAGCTGCATTCAAACTGCATTTTGGAAGTTCAAACTCGGGGGCACCATAGAAGTCCATTATAAGGAGAAAAATCCTAAAAAATCCTTTCCTCAAAAAACTATTTCTTTACGACTGAAGAAAGAAAGACATGAACATCTTGGATGACAAGGGGGTGAGTACATTATCTGTAAATTTTTGTTCTGGAAGTGAACTACTCCTGTAATGATGGATTTGCTTCTTACAAACACAGCTTTTCAATTCACAAGACATTACATGATGGACAGGAGTCATGTGGATTACTTGTGGATTATTGTAATGTTTTTATCAACAGTTTGAATTCTCAATTTGACGGCACCCATTCATTGCACATTGCTCCAAATCTCTTCTGATGAAGAAACAAACACATCTACATCTTGGATGGCCTATTTTTTATTTGTAGGTGAACTATTTCTTTAAGGATCAAAAAATGGAGTTTGAGGTTTTGTGTTCCCCAGTTCATAAGTCATACAGGTTTGGAACAACATGCTGGTGAGAAAATGACCTTAAAGGTATGTACTAATAATTAGTAAATTAGATTAAAAACTGCAAATGACAATTTAGCTGTCCAACATAGTGCACATGGCTCTGAGGTTGTTGTTAGAGTGATAAAGAGGTAAATAGACAGAAAGAGAAAGAAAAATCACATGCGAGCAGCAAAGAAGAGTACAGACTCAGTGTGTGACGCCCTTATTTCCATAACTTGGATTCTGGAATTTATTAATGGGGCTCTTGTATATTGGGTTGTCTTGCTAGATATGACAAGAAAAAAAAAGGTTTGAAGAGAGAAAGGCAGAAAGGACAAGAAAATGTGACAGAGTGAAAAAAGCAGAACTGAAATAAAGAAAACAAAAAGCAGAAGAGCCTGCGGTTTTGACCAGTTCAATGCAAATTTATAAAAGACTCTAATCTATTCATACACACATATATTTATAAAAATACTTATCAAGCCATGAAATCTTTGATGATTTTTTTTTGTTATTAAATTAACATAAAAATATTGCTTTAATATTATCATTAATATTTCAAGATGAACATTTACTGGACTGAAACAACTTAGGCTTGATTATCCATACATCATTTTTTAGGGGTAAAAAAATCATGTTAAAAAGTATCAAATATGATACATCAGGCTTTTGAGGAACATTTATTTGTGCATCTCTCAATCATCGATGGGGTTTGGCCACTACAATTAAAACGACAGAGCTTTGATCATAGAACTAAGCATTTGAATATTACCTTAATAAAAGATATTATTGGGATATATAGAGCGACAGTTAACATTTATAGGAATTTAATGTAAACAGTTAGATCTCGTAGATTTCTACTTCATTTGACTTTTTTTGGCTGTATAAAAGCCGACATCTGCACCAAACTGCATCATTTTGCTAAGTTTAGACCACTTTTAATCAAAACAAATTGAATCTCCTTGAATCTGAACATTGTAAACAGTCTGTTAAATCTTGAATTTTACTTTTTGGCCACAGAAATAACAAAATCTTTTAATAATAATAAAAAAAAATTATCCTTTAATGTGAACATTGTAAACAGTCTGTTAAATCTCGTAAGTTTACAGTACAATCTATCAGAACTTTATTGTACTTTGTCCATACAAATTACAAAATTTGCACCAAACTGCATAATTTTGCTCAGTTTAGACCTCTTTTAATAATAAAAAAAAGAAACAAAAAAAAAAATACTTCTTGAATCTGAACATTGTAAACAGTGTGTTAAATCTCGTAAATGTACAGTACAATATATCAGAACTTTATTTTACTTTTTGGCAACATAAAACCTGCACCAAACTTATAATCAAAAAAATGAAATAATAATAAAAAAAATCCTTGCATCTAAACATTGTTAACAGTCCGTTAAATCTTGTAGATTTAAACGTACAACTTATTAGAACTTTATTTTACTTTTAGGCCATATAAATGACAAAATCTGCACCAAACTGCATAATTTTGCTCAGTTTGGAATTCTTTTGATTAAAAAAAATTAAATAAAATATTCTCTTTGTGAATGTGGCCCAAATATGATATATTCTCACTATATCATATTATTTGGGCCACAAAAGCCTGGTGTATCCAAACACACACACACACCTTTGCAACTTTAAACTAAATTACATTTAAAACATATTCCTCATCATGATATATCATGATATATATTCCAGACTAATATTTCATATATCAGGCTTTACGGGGTTAATATACAGGAAAGCAAATTGATAATTCACTTCTAGGTTTGGATGAAAGACATCTAATTCAGTAATTCTCTCTGAAGCACTATGCTTTAAATAGAACTATATGTGACCATGGACCACAAAACCAGTCTTAAGTTGCTGGGGTATATTTGTAGCAATAGCCAAAAATACATAGTATGGGTCAAAATTATTGATTTTTCTTTTATGCCAAAAATTATTAGGAAATTAAGTTAATTTAGAAATTAAGATCATGTTCCATGAAGATTTTTTGTAAAATTCCTATTGTAAACATATCAAAATGTAAATTTTGATTAGTAATATGCATTGTTAAGAACTTAATTTGGACAACTTTAAAGGTGATTTTCTCAGTATTTAGATTTTTTTGCACCCTCAGATTCCAGATATTTAAACAGATGCATCTCGGCCAAATATTGTCCTATCCTAACAAACCATACATCAATAGAAAGCTTATTTGTTGAGCTTTCATATGATGTATAAATCTCATTTTGTAAAATTGAACCTTATGACTGGTTTTGTGGTCCAGGGTCACATATTCACAAGCCTCCAAGCCAAATGTTTTTGAACCTTTCTTTCGCGGTCTATTCTGTAAACTGCAATACTAGCAGCGGCCAGGGGGTGGCAGCAATGACCTCGCCTCGTGGCAGAGAGGCCACACCCCACACAATGAGGCCAGACATCCCAATACAACTAGCTGCACTGTGCCATATGGAAATGTAAAAAACATAACTATATTGAGAAATTTTACATATTCATTTCACACAGATGTTACTTTTTTTTCTGTAGGCTTTCTATAGGCTACATATGATATGACTTGAAAAACTTAAAACGGATACTTAAGATGAAATGTAATGTTAATTAGAAAACAACGTACCGTGTCCCACTTGGCGTTCATCTTCTCTTTCTCAAACTTGGCGAACTCTCTGCGGTCGTGAATAATCATGAGCAGCTTCCAGATGAGCAGAAGTGCTAAACCAATGAGAACAATTCCTGCGACCACACCCGCCACTATTGGGATGATGTCAGGGCCAGAGGGACACTCTGTAAACACAGGCGAAGCATTATGGTAAACAAAATTAAATAACTAGTAGTCATATAAAACTGGTTTATTTCATCCTCCAATTACCAAGTTCCTCCGCCACGTGAACCTCAACAGTGCTGTCGTTCTTGGTAGCGTAGGTAAAGAAGAACCAGCAGTCGTTAGCGTCGCGCTCTTTGCAGTGATTGATGAATGGCTGGTCATTGGGCTGAGGAAGTTCATCCTTCTTCTTCTTCATTATGAGATGGAAGTAGCTACATTGTTTCTCACACGTGTCTTTCTTGTCACCGGTACCAAATGCTCGGCACTGGACGCAATCCCTGTGAGGAAAAACACATATTTAGTCCCGCTGGCTGAGCCAGTTGTTCAAGCAAATGCCCTGTTAATAACTCACTTGTGTTCAGTACAAACTCCAGGGCAGGTTGGGCAGATTTCACAGGTTGGACCCTGAAACTTTGAGTCGGTGCATTTACACGCGCCACACTCGCAGGTGCCCCGACCGTTACAGATCTGTTTGTTAGTGGCCAGGCAGGTGGAGGTGTCCAAAGAGCAGTCGCACGCACTGCCTGTGTAGTTGGCGTCACAGATACACTTTCGGCACTCACAACGACCGTGACCTGGAAAGTATGGAAAGTTTGTAACTTCTCTTCTGTTTTTTTTTTACATTTTATACATCTAAAAAATTAATGAATAAGCTTTGCATTAATATATGGTTTGTTAGGATAGGACAATATTTGGCTGAGATACGTCTATTTGAAAATCTGAATTCCGAGGGTGCAAAAAAAAAAAATCTAAATATTGAGAAAATCGCCTTTAACCCTCTGGGCCTCTTCTGTCATTTTTGACCGAAAAATTATATGTTTTGAAATTTTAAAAACTGTAATGATTCAGATATGTCAAAGGGTCAAAAAAAAAAAAAAAAAAAAAAAGTCACACTTGGCTCCTTCACGGTCAAAAATGACAGACATAGAAAAATGAATAGTAAATACAAAAAAACTGCAATAATTCAGAGAATCTTTTGGTGGTACAAGCTACAAACCAGCCACTGCTGAAAAAAAAAGTGTTCAGCAATCAAGCAATTTTAATGAATTTTAAATTTATTGAAAAATAAATAAATAAATAGAAAAAAAATTTTCAAGTGGAAAAATTGTTCATTCAAATTGTATAGAATCATAAAAACTCCTCAAAACTCTAAACAATAATCACAAAATATCACTGAACAAAAATGTATTTCATTGATTATCCTGAAGAAAAAAAAAAAGTTACTTTTTAAGGCTTCTGTCACCTTTGACCGCAAAGGAGCCAAGTGTGATTTCTAAACGAAGAGGCCCAGAGGGTTAAAGTTGTCCAAATTAAGTTCTTAGCAATGCATATTACTAATCAAAAAGTTTTGATATATTTATAAAAGGAAGTTTACAAAATATCTTCATGGAGCATGATCTTTACTTAATATCCTAATGATTTTTGGAAAAAATCGATAATTTTGACCCATACAATGTATTGTTGGCTATGGCTACAAATATACCTATGCTACTTATGACTAGTTTTGTGGTCTGGTTTCATAAATGTGAAGATCAGATCAAAAAAAAAAAAAAAAAAAAAGTTATTTTAGTGTTAGGGTCAGATACAAATAAGCATAATCATACCTCCGCAGAGCTTATTATTGGAGCGGTCGCAGTTAAAGTTGTCACATTCGCAGAACTTTCCACTGTATCTTTCCTCTGGGTTGTCTCTTTTCTTACACTCGCATGTTCCACAAACGCAGTCTCCATTGTTGCTGCAAATGTCTGTCCCGTTATCCATGCGGCAGTTTGCATCTAGATCTTCTGTTCGCACCTCGTCTTTGCTACATTCACATACTCTGCCAATACGTCCCTCATTGCACCTGAAAATAAGCAGATGTTGATAACATTACTGCTAGTTGAAGGTTTTGATTTGGTCTCGATTTGAATGAATAATAACTCACCTGCATGCTCCACATTCCAGGGTACCGTTGCCAAAATGACACACTGGGCTGTTTGGGATTCCGTCTTTATGACACTCACATTCGCAGATGTAGTTGAGAACAATCTCCACCTCCTCAGTGAAGCCCAGCGGCTTGATTTTTATAGTTTCTGATTTGCCATTAGATGGACAGCCTTTAGCTGTGACGGCTACCTCAAACGTCACCTGTGACACAAGGATCAATAGTCTTAACTTAATTTTCAGTCTTTGTAGTGTTTAAAGGGATAGTTCACCCAAAAATGAAAATGTAATTTCTCACCCTCATGTAGCTCCAAGATTGTAAGACCTTTGTTCATCTTTGCAACACAAATTAAAATATTTTTGATAAAATTCTAGAGCTTTCTGACCCTGCATAGACAGTAACACAACTGACATGTTCAAAGCCCAGAAAGGCAGATTGATAAAACAGGACTCAAAATTAATTTTATGAAGCTACAAGTCTCCTTACCATCTTTCTAAACCTTGAACGTGGTAGTTGCATTTCTGACTATGCAGGTTCAGAAAGCTCTTGGATTTCATCAAAAATATCTTAATTTGTGTTCTAAAAATGAATGTCTTATAGGCTTGAAATGACATGAGGGTGAGTAATTTCATTTTTGTGTGAATTATCCCTTTAATCATGCTGCTACCAAATTTCTTTAAAGAGAAAGAGCAGATAAAAGTTCTGTTTAGGAAATTGTATTCATTGGAAAGTGCTGAACATTTGACGAAACTGTCATAGATGCATATGTGTTTTAACTGGAGGGTAATATTCTCACCTGATCTCCAATGGAGATGTTGGAGCACTTTCTTCCATTTTCTCCTTTTTCGCTCACTCCATTCTTGCAGTGGGAGACGTAGGAGATGGACACACCTTCGGGAAGCCTGCTGTTCTCCAGAATGATCTCAGAGGACAGAGACTGAGAAAGACAGATTTAAGATGGATTATTTAAAAGTTTGTTAAAAACTGATAAAAGATTTGGGGTCAGTAAGATATTTTTTGGAAAAAAATAATTAATACTTCACAGCAAGGATGCTTTCAATTGATCAAAAGTGACAGGAAAGACATTTATAATGTTACAAACGATTTCCACTTCAAAAAAAAAAAAATCTTTTGAATTTTCCATTTATCAAAAATTAGTGAAAAAATATATCATGATTATTTTTATTAGGCAGCACAACTGTTTTTAACTGTTCAACTGTATTGATAAGAAATTTTTGTTGAACACCAGACCAGCATATTAGAATGATTTCTGAAGCATCGAGTGATACTGAATACTATGGAAGCTTGTTTCTGCCACTGAATAAAAAAATAAAAAAATTATTGCGCTTTTAATTCACAATTCCGACTTTTTTTCTCAGAACTGCTTCATACAAACTCGTATTTGTGAAATATAAATGGCCAATTCTGAATTTTTTCCCCTGCAAATGCAAGTTTACAGCTCGCAATTATGACTTTTAGAATTGTGAGAAACTCACAACTGTGAGTTACGAAGTCAAATTTTGCGAGGAAAAAAAGACTGAAATGTTCTCAGAACTGAAATGTTCTCTAACATGCAATTGTGTGCTAAAAAATCTGAATTGTGCACAATTGTGCTCGTGATTGTGACTTTTTTTCTTGCAAAAGCGAGTTTATATCTCACCATTTTGATTTCAGAATTAACAATTATATCTCACGATTCTGAGAAAAAAAGTCAAAATCACGAATTTGTATCATGCAATTCTGCGAAAAAGTCAGAACTGTGAGAAAAAAGTTGGAATTATATATATATATATATATATATATATATATATATATATATATTTTTTTTTTTTTTTAATTCAGTGGCAGAAACAGGCTTCCATAGAATACTGATGCTTTCAGTAGCCTAAATAAATTTGATATCATTGCTACATTAAAGAAAAAAAAACTTAGATAACAGTTATTTTAAATAGATAAACATTTAACTTAAAAAAAAAAATTAGAAATAGTTTTAAATTATCTTTAACAACTGTTTTTACCTGAAACTGCATTGTCATATTTACACATTTTATTTTGCATTAATTGTCAAGAACAAGGTAAACAAATAGAAAACTGAACTAAATTGGCTTCTAGCCTCTTAATTTACTGAGATCTACTCACATTATATGCATCAATAATGAGTTTGATCACATTGCCGGAGTCAGAGGATAGCGTTCCCACAGCTGACTTAGGAATGAGGTTTTTCAGCTCCTGTAGACAAAAGATAAAAAGTTCATCCAGGTTTTTTTTCCCATGCAGTATTTTATTTCCAGTAGTGTTACAGAATCCAACTTGCCTATTGATGTAGAGACAAAAGATAAAAAGCTGCTTTATTACCTGGTAAACAGGCTGGAACTCTTCAGTTACTGCAAAAATGGTCTGAATGTTGTTTTCACTTAATTTCTGAACGAGATGTGCGATCGAAGGATAGTCCTAGAAGGGTTGGAAATTAATTAGACATCTTTACATATATTCCTTATGCTGGAATGACTTACAGTGTTACGCACACTTACATAGTAATGGCTCATGGTGTACATGTTATCCTGCAGATGGCATTTCCCGTCATTAGGAAGCACGATGCCGCCCAGTTTTCCGTCTCCAGCGAAGTGGAATCCAGCATCCGTGGAAAACACAAGCAGACGGGTAACATTCCTCCAGCCGATCTGATTCTGATACACAATTAAGAGGAAGCATAAACTTTAGTTCAAAAACCTGACTAGTCAGCAGGGTTTTCTCAGGGGTTCTGAAACCCTGTTGTAATTGTTAGAATGGTCATGGATCAGCAATCTCCACATAAAACTGATAGTCGTAGAGAACTGAAACTTAGAGGGATGGTAGTACTCATACCTACAACTTGACCAAGTCTCACCCCAATCGGCCTGACGGGGGCACTACAGCGAAGTACGAAATCGCTCATAACTAAACCGTTAGTCGCAGACTCAAGCATGTTGTTGGAATCCTTGGCTCACCCCGGACAAAATGCACGCCTCAGATTAGATCGTGTGCCTGGTGAAATTTTGGGGTATTTTGCATTTTTTTAAAAGCATACTTTTGCGAACTAGTCTAAGGTTTTTTGCCCAATCAGAACCAAACCAGTGCAGAGATTCTCTGCAGAGTGAATATCAATAATTATCCAAAAAAGGTTGATCTTGATGTCGCAAAGAAAATCCAAAATGTTCAAAAAGGGCAGGGCCACTTTTAGAAAAATACGTAACTCCTGAATGGAATGAGATATCTCCGCCGAACTCAGAACACTTATGTAAAAGCTCAATCTGAGGTCACAGAAAAAAAAATCACAGAGCTTGGCTACTTGGTGGCGCTATAAGAAGGAAACTAAAAAATAAAAATGGCTATAACTGCGCAACCATTTGTCCTATCAACATGAACACTGGTGTACACTGTCTTGGTCCGTAGTGCCACAAGTGTCTACAAGGACATTTGGGTATCTCAAAGAATATGGCCGCCATTGCCGAACAAATTTGAGCACCTGTTAGACAAGGTTAGCGGAGGCCAAACGGAACGAAACTTGGTGTGCCTGTTCGACTCACGGCCCCAAAGGTCTGAGAGAAATTTGAAAGAAATCTGCAACTAGTTGGGGGTGATATCGCATTTTTAAAGGGCGTAAATGATTGTACTTTGTGCGTTTTTTCACACATACGCATGATATTCATATCGTAGGATGGAACTCTTTATTTCGGATGACTTTGCCTCTAGAACCACTGCTGTCAATCAAATCGTGTGTTAAATGAGTAAGAAGATGTAAAAAACCTACTCTTGCAAACAAGTCATGGTGCAGTACAATTCTCTGGACTCTCAAGGCCAATGATTATCAAAAAATGTTGAACTTTAACCTTTGGGAAGTTGGGTTGTTTAGAAAAGAGGCCTGTCCAAATTTACCCAATATAAAATATAAAGCATAAAGGATAACTCAAAACTTCACGAAATCTGCTGATCGGACCACAGCTGGTGCTATATCAGTCATAAATGTTAAAAAACATATTTCTATGGTAATTTACCTGGATTTGCCAAAAATGCTTTTTTAATCATTGATTTGGTGGTGACAGACTTGCTAAATAATGTTTTTCATATGTGCTTAAATGCCTTAAGGCGCTTGAAGCCTGTTAATCGCTGCTTGCAGTTATAATACATATTTACATTTTATATATTACATACCGCACAGACAGCCACTTGCATGATAGCGTCGAACCCTCCCTCTGGTGAGTCCAGGTTTCCTGAGATCTGCTGCTTGCTAACGAGATCATTAAACTGACTTCCATCGGCAGTCAAACTCAGCACATTTTTATAGCTGAACGGGCTGGTACAGTTCTGGTCTGACGTGCAGGGGTTTAGCAGCTTGGCTGGTGTCGTGCTGATGTACGGCATGACAGTTTTCTCCACAAAGGAACCAAAGCCTAAAAACAATCAAAAGAATAAAAGAAAAGATGTTTAAGCAGTGCAATGCAATTGTAGACAAATCCAGCATGGATCCTCTGAGGTTCCTTACCAATCCTGAAGTCAGATGTGATCTTTTGCATTTCAAACATTAGGTCGGTTCCCAGTTTTTTGATGTTCTCTAAATCATCTTTCATAGAGTAGCTGAGGTCCATCAGGTAGTAGAGGTCGATTGGATAATCCTCAGCCCTCTTGAATGTCAGATTAAACGTCTGAGCTTCACCTGGGTTAGAATGAGAGGGTTTAGCGTAAAGCTTTAAAGGAGGGTGAACTGGTTATTTCTAGAAGGAGACATTTCTGCATTTCTAGAGTTGAGGAAGGAGGAAGAAGTAAGCAGTACCTGATCGAAGGTCTAGGGTGAGTTTCTGTGGTTGAATCTGAGTGATCTGGTCTGGCTTCAGTTTTACTCCATCCTTTGTGCGGTGCGTTAAAGATTGGTTCTTGTTGACGCTAACAGATCCCCGAGGATTTTCTATGCTGGCTGCTAAACAGCCCTTCTTAATCAGAGCTTCAATCTCATCACAGCGTGTGGACTTCTGCTCACCCTGTTTCAGAAAGTCCTGCAGAAAAAGGCAGAGGAGGGAAGGGAAAAAGATAAAAACAAAAAGAGAAGGATTATGAACACTCCAACAAAAATAGCACCAGTTGGAGCACAGCATTAGTAATACTTAATCTTACAAAAGATAGAGCAGTTTTAAGATAATTGTGTTATTTTGAGACAATATACACTACCAGTCAAAAGTTTTTGAACAGTAAGATTTTTAATGTTTTTTTTTAAAGTCTCTTCTGCTTACCGATCCAAAGTACAGCAAAAATGTTTGCAATATTTCTTTACTATTTAAAATAACTGTTTTCTATTTGAATATATTTTAAAATATAATTTATTTGATCTGTGATCAAAGCTAAATTTTCAGCATCATTACTCCAGTTTTCACTGTCACACAATCCTTTAGAAATCATTGAAATATGCTGATTTGCAGTTCAAGAAACATTTTTTTTTATTAATATTATCAATATTTAAAACAGTTGAGTACATTTGTCAGGATACTTTGATTAACAGATAGATCCAAAGAACAGCATTTATCTAAAATAAAAATCTTTTGTAACATTATACACTAAACCTTCCAAAAGCTTGGCGTGAGTTTTTTTTGGAAAGAAATCATAGAAATTAATACTTATATTTTGCAAGGATGCTTTTAAAATGATCAAAAGTGATGATAAAGACATTTATAATGCTACAAAAGATGTCTATTTCAGATAAATGTTGTTCTTCTGAACTCTCTATTCATCAAAGAAACTTGGAAAAAAAAATCTACTCAGCTGTTTTCGACATAATAATATTAAACAGGAATGTTTTTTGAGCAGCCAATCAGAATATTAGAATGATTTCTGAAGGATCATGTGACTGGACTAATGATGCTTAAAATTCAGCTTTGAAATCACAGGAATAAATTACATTTTAAAATGTATTCAAATATAAAACACTTATTTTAAATAGTAAAAATTTTACTGATTTTGCTGTACTTTGGATCAAATAAATGCAGGCTTGGTGAGCAGAAGAGACTTCTTTAAAAAACATTAAAAAAATGTTACTGTCCAAAAACTTTTGACGGGTAGTGTATGTTAAAATCAACTAGCAAAATTTGATTTTAACAAGGGTGCATATATAATTTGCATAAAGTACATATACATATACATACATATACATATATATACATATTAGGGGTGGGCATAGATTAATTTTTTTAATCTAGATTAATCTAGATTAAATTTTGGAATTAATCTAGATTAATCTAGATTAAAATGGCTAATTTGAATTCTGCTGAAGGCATTCAGAATATGTGTGCTACCCAAATAATGATTTAAAGTCTTTGAGAATGGATCATAAAGCTCATAAAGCTGTTCTATGATAATTTGTTGATGAAAATAAATTATGTTCAATTAGATGTACTTGTGTTTACTAACTAACTAACAATGAAATTATTTTTTCTCCCTATTAGATTGTGTTTTTTTTAACGTCAACACCTACCCAACCCATTACATGTTACACCGTACTTTTATTTTGACAGGTTGCCGTGAAGTTTCTGTGTCATACAGTATGATATGATGCTAGTTTTCTCAAATGAAACGGTAAAAGTGACACTCACAGCAGTTTGGGCGATTGAGTTTATCTGTTCATGTGAGATGAAAATGCCAAAAATTACCGGGAGCGTCACGTGTGTTTCAGTATGCGTGTAGTAAAAGCTCGTCTCCGCAATGCATACATACAGCTAGGCAAACGGAACATATCGGATTCATATTAAAACGGTCTTTTTGCATTTCAGTTTTCACATACACTAGTCCATATCGCGATTTGAATTAAGTGACTGACCAACATTTGATTTATGAATCCAAAAAACGACGAATTTACGTGGCATTTCGCGCTATAGTAGATTCGGTTTTTATGAATGGAGGACGACGCGATCCCGTCTGTGTTTTGGCGGAGGAGACTTAAACGCGCGACCATATTCTACAGTCTTCGGTATACATCCGCGTTAAACTATCAAGGTGAAAGTCATCATAGCTTGCGTAGTTTAGACCCAGCTCCCAACCCAATTTTGAGAATAGATTAACGGCGATATTTTTTTTATCGCGCGATAAGAGTTTCACGTTAACGCAGCACGTTAACGCCGATAACGGCCCACCACTAATACATATACATATATATATATATATATACATACATACATATATATATATATATATATATATATATATATATATATATATATATATATATATATCTTTTTTTGTTTTTGTTTTGATAAATTAAATTCAAATTAAATTAATGTTTTCCATGTGACTAAACCATGTACATTGCAAAAAAATATGATTTTGAAAGTGTAGTAGTTAAAATAAAGTAAGTGTTAAAATAAAGTTTAAAAAAAATCCAGAACACTCCAACTGCCTGCCATTGGTCAGACAGACAACTAGTCCCATCCCCAACTCACACCATTGGTTAAGCCAATGTTGCTGTGTTGGGCTAATCGGAATGAGGATGTGCAGAGTGCCTGTTGAAACAATTAGAAAGGGGGCACATTCCCAAAAGAGCTCAAGCCCCCCGCCCTACATTACATGTAGCTCAGTGATAGTACACTTCCTGCTTTCTTTAATGTGGTTTAAGATTGGTGCTTCCTGTCCTGCCATAATCTGCTCCACATGGCAAGAAAAGACATGATCACACAGGACGCTGACTCATGAACACTGAGGGGTACGAAGTTCCACCAAAATGACTCAAGAAACTGTGGGTAATAATCAACTACAGGCGAATAAAGGTGGGACAGACTGTGATGTCACTTCAAAACACTGGTTCCTCTGGATACATCGCTCTCCCAAAAACAAGGTTTTTTTTGCAGACAAAATTGTTTGGAGAATCACAGGATGTCCTCTACAGACTTGGATAAACAAATAATCTGACTGCAGGAAATGGTTTCCCGTATAACATTTTTCCCTAAATGCACATCGTTGCAAAAGCAGCCATTTCTGTTTTTAATGGCTTTGTCTGAACTCACCTCATCTGTACACCAGCCACACTTTTCTCCGGCCTGAATGCATTCTCCACAGGACTGGGCCGAGGCCTTGGTGCATTCGTTACCATCTGCACACACACAACAAAAACATCCATCATTCTCAATTCGCTCTCACCACGAACACAGGAAATATAAATCAAAGAGCATTTAATAACTAACGCTGTGGGCAGCCATACGCAATATGATTCTCTCTCATGAGACATCTAAAATAAATGCACAGTGGCCATGTGCAGTAGGGAGGTCATGTGAACTGTATTGATGATGGTATCCTTTTTGCTTTTCCTTAATGACTTAATGCAAACCATGAGGCCAGCATATGTAGAATAAACAGTACAGGACTGCGGGAAGATGAAGATGATATATATAAATCTCATTCCTATTTTTCTGCATTATTCTGAGAGATTTTTCTTTCGGTTCTTTTCTTAGATTCCACACTGCTGCCATATCCGAGATATTCCTGGAATGAACATCGTTGCAAATGTTTAACAGATGATCTGGACAGTATTGTGAGGATTTTATCAGGCTCTAGTCTGGTGTGTGTTCTGAGTGGAAAAAAAATAAATAAATCACCAAACCACAAAAACCTGCACGGTTCCCACACCCACCTTTTTTGACAGCAAATTGCCACGACAGTTTTGTTTTTAATAGCAAAGGGAAATTTTGTAACAGACTAGTCGACTAGTCTAAATATTAATCTTGTGTGTATATGCGATACATTTAAAATCCTTAATCTATGAATCAAACAGTCAAATAATTGTTATTTTCCATTAAATGGTTTAAATTTACAACACTGACTGCAACAAAAGCCACAGATGCCCTGAATAAAAATGCAAATTCACACTCGGACAGTAGGTGGCAATGGTGGTTACCCAGCTTACCTATGTAAACAAACCAGCACTGCACTTATAAGCACCGTTTAAGCTGTTGAAATGCAATCAGCAGTGAAAGAGAACTCATTTCACTAAATGTGCGCTCTGTCTGACAGCAGAGAGGCAAGCGCATTTTGAAGAGTGCGGAAGATATTTTTGCTGCTTTATAGGCTTTCAATGGTTGTCAAAATGCCACATTTTCCAAGTATTCTCATAAACACAGTAATTCAAGTCTTAAGTTAAAGCAAACATATGAGAAAGAAAATACGTGTAACAGAATATTGGATCCGGGCAGCTCTTAAAGTGACAGCAGTCATCTATGTAAATCAAACAACAAAAGAGACAAAAGCTCTCACTGCTCTTGACTAAATTAAATTGTATTTAATTTACACAGTAAAAAATAGGCATTTTTGCGTGTTTATTGTGTATTTGTTATTAATGTTTTTCTTATTTGTTCCACTGTAGTTTCGTCCTATTGCTTTGTAATTAGTTTCTTGTTTTCATTTAATCGCCGACTGTTGTCTTCAGTGAGCTTGAGTTTTTTTTTTTTTTTTGGGCTGTTGTTAGTTTGTGACATTGACACTGATGACAAGAATGATGAATATCTATGGTATCAAAGGTTTTGATATCATAGAGCCCTTATTTAAAACAAAAATAACTAATGTGGTATACAGTAGTCAACATTTGAAGTGGATCAGTACCTTTAATCAAAGTTGTCCTAAAACCAAATACAATACCCATTCTTGTCTTAGGACAACATCGATAACTTTTTTGATCCACTTCAAATGTTGACTACTGTATATCGTTAACATGAAATAAAATTATTCATATCGTGATATAAGATTCTGGTCATATCACCCCACCCCATTTACACCTTATTCATCTTCCTAGCAGATATTACCCTGAACCCACTCCAGAAATCAACTTTTCAAATTAATGTATTATATTTAAAACGTAACATTAAAATGACAAAATTTTGAATAGTCGACTAGTATTTTAGACATTGTTTAAAAAGGAACAGTTATCAGATTAAATATTTTAAAACTGAGCAATTAAAAAAAAAAAAAAGTAAATATGGGTCATTCCTGGAATTCGATAACATTTCAACTTGGAATATACTTTTTTTCCCCCAACTACATATGATTCATTTTCTAAATATCCCACATAATTATGCACATATCAAACCTCCAAAAAAATCATATTTTCCCACGTCAGGCAGTACTGAACTTTTATTATTTTCGTTTTTGTTTTTCAGATTTAGATGCCCTTTTTCTCAACCCTGTAACGGACAAAGTGGGATTGGTTTAAAGAGCATTTTACACCGAACTTGTTATAAAACAAACATCTTCTTACTGCTCCTGTGTCCCTGATAACAATTTAATGATAACAAATTTAACATTCATCTTTTTTTTTTTTTTTTTTTTTTTAAATTTTGAGTCTATGGTATCTTTATTTCTGTAAAAAATATTATTAGTGTAGAAGTTTAACTAAAACCACAGCCGTGCTGTATCTCAAGTACCTTATTGCTTTTATAAAACGGTTACCACACAATAAAAATATTAAAATCAAAAATATATATTAATTTATATATATTAAGTTGTACGTTTTCATAAAGTAAAATCATTAACTGCCTTCCGCTGTAAAAAGTAGTCCCTAACTGCTGCAGCTGTGTTTATGTTGCTAAGGGTGGTTGCTAAGGGGGTTCAATGATACACAAAACCGTTCAGTGAAGCGGTCATAGCAGTGCCGTATCATGAATACGACACAGCTGCTGACCAATCAGAATTGAGGAATGGAACTAACCGTTTTATAATGCCTTTTAATTTTTGTTTCTGTCTCATATTGTCCCCCTTATTTTGGGTCAACATATCTACATGCCCAACATTGTCTTTTTGGTGCAAATGTGGGTGCAATTTCTGATGCTTGTCAGTTTAAGTAGACATATTATATCAAACATTCTATTTGTAACAAAAATATGAGTTGTCATAATTTTGGTAAGTATATATTTGCTAAAACCATGATTATTTTATATATTTTTTATTAAAAAAAGTTAATGAATGAAATAAATAACTCAACCCAGTCACAATTTTACAACCCTGTAACAATGCAAAGTACATATATTTGTGACAGGGTTGAGGTTTCACACTCAAAATGGCCACTGCTCCTCATGTAGTTAGGAGAGCAGATCTTATATGGCAGCAAGAAAATAAATACATTGCATATACTTATGGATTAAAATAAAATGTTGAAAAGTAATCATTTTCAATCCTAATTTTATGTGACGGTGTTGAGTTGTTAAGCTTGACAGTACCCTCCCTGACTATAATATGCCTATAAAAGTATGATGCTACTAACTACTTTCTGCACTATTAAGAAGACCTAAATTATATCATTTCTGGAAAATGATGTCACATATGAGCAGAGTCTAAATTGTTATGGGCGTAGAATGGTTAGCGTGACGGGGTTGAGTTCAAAACTTTAAAGTCTGTTTTTTATAAAACATTGTGCAGTTTTTTTTTGAAAAAGGAACAAATAAATGCTTACATTATTGCCAAAAAAATTGTTCATAAAAATATTAAAATGCAAGATTTTTTTATCTATTATAATGGGCATACCAAAGTATTCTGAAAAGCTTTGAAAAATTAATTCTGGTGAACCACCACTTTAAAAACTCTGGGGGACTGAAATATCACTGAATCCCAGGAATGACCTATAAATTCACTATGGAAAATGGATATTTTGGATAATGGTTATTTTTGGACAAGCTTTTAGTGCTAATCAAGGCCTGTGCTCCGAAACGTGTTGGCAAAATAAAACTGATTTTTTCTTGTTTGTTCTGACCCCTTGACATCACAAGTGTTGCTGGAACTCTGCAAAAATAACTGTTCCTTTTGGTTGTGTGAGGTTGCACCAGAACAATAACACAATATTTTTGGTTGAATAATAAAGGCTGAATGCAAGCTAAAAACATTTCAACTAGTGGCCATTACACTGTTGAATCCCACTGTATATCTGAAGCTTTCAAAATCTGACTTTCTTACCTATTTGTGCCCTGCTGAGTCCCAGAAGAACTGAAATCAGGAGCAGCCTCACGTCCATCTGTAAAAAAACAACAACATGAGAACAGAGATCAAAATAATGCAGGAAAACATACTTTTTCACAGTAATTTTATCCTAGCAATTTGATTAAATACAAAGCATTTCGGACTAAACCAATAGCAGTGAAAAACACTAACACTTAAGAGGAAAGGGCGTGCACATGTATGCGTTTATGACTTCACAATGTGTAGGCAGAGTGTTACAAGGTCACTTCCTGTTTCTCCTAGCACAAATGCATGATCACAGTAAAACATTCCAACAGTTTGCAAAGAATTGCAGACGCAAATTTCTTTTTTCAATTAGCAGACCTTAAGTGACTATACTACGGTGACTGTCCCACTACAGGTTAACATTTGACAACCACATACTGTGAAGTTAAACATTAGGGAGCAAGTAAAGGCCTATTTGTTATTACTACAGTCAGCAAAGAGACACACACAGGACGTTCTACTTTGTGTTAGTCAGACAAGTACACACAGACATCCAGAGAAAGAGACTACTCCCATATTTGGTAAGACGATGGATCTGCTCTTCCCATGAAACACCTCGCTGATGAAACAAAGAGAAGGAGGTCCTTCTGCCTCAATCTATCTAGTGTACAGACATCACTGCCAAACACGGCTGATTTGGCCTTATTAGGAATGTCAGCGAGTACAAACACACAATGCCGTTACTTAGCGTCCAAAAAAACACTTCAGTCAGAGACGAGCTACTTATTCACAATCCAGTATGAGAAATACACACACAGCAGACGCAAATCCAGCAAAACTCCAGCTGTTCTGAAGCTGAAGATACATGTGGCGTGAATTATTTCAACACAAACTCATATTTCTTTGTTCAAAGCACAGACATGTGTGTTGTTGAGACTGAACGGGTGGGAGAACTGCAGTAGACTCAACCGTTACTCTATCTACACAAACACACACGCAACTTAGACCTGTGAACACTTGAAGATAAGCAAACAGCGCTTCTTTCAGAACACTGCTGCTGTTCACTTAGACCACAGATGTGTGCGCTGTGATAGAGAGACAACATGAAGGACACTGAGTGATTTGTCTTGGCATTTGTGCTCAATTTTTTCTGTATTTATTCTTTTGGCACCTCTGTAATTTAGAACTTAACTCTTGTGGAACTTTTCGTATTGATTTGTCACATTTAACTTGAACTTTCAATTTCATATTGCATTGTGTTTAGGGTTAAAGGAAAAGTGCATACTTTATTGTTAATGTCCTGGAAGAAAATTACTAGAATGAGTAATGAAGGAGTAAATCAAAAAGTAGGTCAGTACACTTAAATTCAAACAATATGAAATAATAGTGTCTGTGAATATTAAGCCAAAAAATACAATTTAAATCTGAATCCTGCATGTTCTGTGTGTCTCTGTTTGAAAATATGATGCATTGCAGACGCACAATATCTTTTACTGTACACTTGTAAAAGTGCATGTGATGTTCATGGTGTTTTCAGCCTCTGCCGACTCAATTTATGAGTACATGAACGCATAAACAATCTCTAGAACTGCTCTGAGAGTCACTTCATGAGCATTTTACCATATCTTTTGAGAAAAACTACTGTCATATCAAATACCATCAGAAACTTAAAGGTCTTCACATCAATCCGTCAAAATAAAAGTTCGGTTTAACTTGAAGAAATTGTGACAAACATATTACTTAATTTAATCATAGTAGTACCATTACTACTACTACTACTAATAAAATTATTATTAATTTTTTTTTTTAAAGGAATATTTACCAGAAAAATTTAAAATACACAGCACAGTATTTCTGGAATAAATAAATAAATAAATAGATAAAATAATATAAATTAATGTTTTATAAAATCAATAATTAGAGATGCTTTTGATTACTAAAATTTAATGAAGCCATTAAAATTACGGAAACAGAATCTGGTAAAATGAAACTAAATTTGAGAAGAAAAATGCATTAGTTTCATGATTTGAGTCAAAAAATACAAATGGAAGAAAAAAAAATTAGAAAAAAAAAACTGAATTGGAGAAAAAAAAAATGAAATGGAATTTGGGAAAAAATAAAAACTTTTTGTAGGGCCCTAAATTACCAGTACCCCAGGTGAACAAACAGCTAAAACCAACTTAGGTCTTTCTAACTAGGCTTACTAACGCAACTTTCAAAACATAGGTTGCAAGCAGTTGTCAGAATCACAAAAAAGCAAGCAAAATTCAAGAGATTTAAAAATATTCAAGTGTGAGTTATTATTGCATCACTAAGCACTTAAAAATGCTAATTCTCTTCCTGTTTTTGGGACTACAAAAAAAAAATTTTTAGTCTAAAGCACATTAATATTAGCATTTACGCAAAAAAAAAAAAAAGAAATTAGGAAAAACAGATCCAGTACAAAACATTTTAATACACGTATTATATGAATGTAAAGTTTCAGATCAGAACATAAAACTAACTATCACTTTAAGTGTTCAAGAACACACTGAGTGCAACACATTTTAGTCCAGGCTGCTGACTCAGACATGGGAAGTTCCTATCTGAACACATCATTGGTGTGTCAGGGCACGCTTTCCGGGTTATTCCTTCTAAAGAATCATATGAGCTTCAGTATGAATCACTAATTGTGGTAAAAGACGACATCACACCATCTACGCAGAAATCAAATCCACCAAACAGATCTAAATACAGAAACAAATAATTTCGGCTCACATTCACTTATCAGATTTCATTTACAATACCGTTCAAAAGATATTTCTGTGAAGCAAAGCTGAATTCTGCATCATTACTCCAGTCTTCAGTGTCCTTTAGAAATCATTCTAATATGCTGATTTGGTGCCAAAGAAACATTTATTCTTATTATCATCATCTTTGTTAAAATAAAAAAGGTATTAGATTCCTTAAAAAATTCTTCCTGAGCCCAAATCTCTGAACTGTAGTGTGTTTACACCAACGAATCAGCTTTCAATCACAACCGCTATACACAGTTGCTGATAAACTGAAGTAGTCAAAGAAAGATGTCATCATAGTAACAGTAATATGCAGAAAATCTCTGACCCCATGTATCTCAAACCAGTGACGTCATACTAGTCTAAGTTTCAAATATAAGCTCCTCAAAGTGACCTCACTGGTCATTTATTTGACAGCTTCACATTTACAAGTCTTGAACTGTCTTGCTGACACAGAGGCAGTTTAAGCTGCGAGACAGCTGGTTCTTCAGCCTGCCGTTTCATTCTCAGTCGTACTGTGTAACACTATCTTCAGAGAGACTATGTGTGTGGGAGAGACAGAGAGCTTCTCAATTCTGCCTTGTCTGCTTTCCCCAAGACTGCGCTGTGTGTCAAGGCCTTGAAAATGCAGCCCTGAGGTCTGGGTGTGTATCTAGATGTAAATCTAATGTGTGTGTGTGCGTGTGTGTGTGTGTGTGTGTGTGTGTGTGTGTGTGAGAACTCTCCTTCAGCTGCCTGAAGCTTCTTTGATTCTTAATGTTCCAAAGCCCCGCCCACATCAAACAGGCACCAATCAAATCACAGCTCTAGCAGTTCCCTGCCTTCAGGCAACACATTCTTTTTGAAATGTTCTGCTGATCAGATAAACAGTCATTCAAATATGTTTTTTTATTTTTTTATTTCTGTGACTGAAACTGTAAGTGTAAGTGAGGTATTATTCAATGGCACGAACACTGTGAGAAGAGAGAAATTTTATATATGTGACCCTGGACCACAAAATCAGTCATAATGGTCAGTTTGAAATTGAGATTTATCCAACATCTTAAAGCTGAATAAATAAGCTTTCATTTGACGTATGGTTTGTTAGGATAGGGTTTGGCCGAGATACAACTAGGCCTATTTTATAATCTGGAATCTGAGGGTGCAAAAAAAATCGAAATATTGAAAAAATAACCTTTAAAGTTGTCCAAATTAAGTTCTTAGCAATGCATTTTACTAATAAATTAAGCTTTGATACATTTACAGTAGGAAATTTACAAAATATCTTCATGGAACATGATCTTTACTTAATATCCTTATGATTTTTGTCAAAATAGAAAAATTTATAATTTTGACCCATACAATGTATTGTTGGCTGTTGCTATAAATATACCCGTGTGCAACTTATGACTGGTTTTGTGACCCAAGGTCACGTATGTCAGTCAGTGGCAATATTTTTCCATTTTGAAACTCAGCAACTAATTTAGTAACCACACATTTTATTTCAGATTTGTTCGATTCACACTAGTACTCTTTTTGAAACTATTAATTAAAAGAACCAGAGTCATCCATTCTGGATTGAAAGTACACTAGTCATGTTAAATGCTTTTTAATTCATTAAAAAGAACCAACTCATAAGAGAATAATAATTGTATCAATTTCAATACAGACTGTAAGGTACCACTAATACAAACACAAAGATGTGAAAAAGCCAGAGCTTCAACTCTGTGTCTTCGCTTTATGGTGTTTTTTAACAGGAATTCTTAAATGGCCGTTCTCAGTTATCCACTACCTGCTGATTTAAGCAACTGTCAAGACAAACATGCGCACAGAGTGGCCATTAACCCCTCCACAGCAGGACGGCTATTTCCTTAATTAAACTGCCTCACCCTGCCAACCCCCTCCACCACACACATTGCTAAGTGATGGGCGATTATTTACCACAGACGGTGACCGACAGACACCGACTGGGGAAACTCCACCTCCAAAAGAGACACAGCCATCCTGATGTATTAAAAGGTACAGTGTCAGTTTTAAAAATACTATAAATACTAAGCATTATCCATTTGAGACATATCAACTTCTAAATCAACCAATGAAGTGATTCTGGGGCGGGGCCTTTTGTTTCCGAAGAATGGCAGGCAGGGTAGTGCTTAGGAAATTATATAGTCCTAAACCCAAACCCTGTGTATTAAAGGAGAAGTTCGCTTTCAGAATACAAATTTCCTGATAATTTACTCACCCCCATGTCATCAAAGATATTCATGTCTTTCTTTCTACAGTCACAAAGAAAGTAAGGTTTGAGGAAAACATTTCAGGATTTTCTCTATATAGTGGACTTCTATGGTGG
>NC_133370.1:0-36921 GCF_049309525.1 Garra rufa
AAAAATGAAGTGCACACAAAATTCAGAAATAAAATGATAATAATAATAATAATATCATCTTACCTACAGCGTTGTGTTGCTAGATCCTGCCTTCAAAAAGGAGTCAAGTCTCTGTACCACCACCACAAAAAAAAAATATATATATATATATATAATAATAATAATGTTACGGTATAGACGTGCTGGATGAACCAGACGAAGTCGAGATCAACAATTAACACTATTTTTAATAAACTCTTCTTCAAGGAACAGACAGGAACAGGCAGGATAATCCACACACATGAAACAGTAACATCAAATAAAGACCGACATCAACTGAACTGAAAGACAAACTTATAAAGGGTGACTAATCATACAAGGACAGGTGCAGGGAATCACACTGACGAAGGGCTAAACCAAAAGATGACAAAATGACAGGGGGAGACAATGGGAGAAACCAATAGAACAGACATGAACTGACAGAACTGTGACATTACGCCCCCCTCCGAATAGGCGCGTCCTCGCGCCGTAGAAAAAGAAAAACAAAACAGAAAAGAGGGGCGAAAAAAAAGGAAAATGTCCATGGCGGCTTCGGCGGAGGACGCCACCCCAGGAGGGGGACCAAAACAAAAGTCCAGGAGACAGACAGTACAGTCCAGAGGGGCGACGACGGAGGGAGGAGCCAGGGAGGACATGGGTGGGGCGTAAGGCAGGAGGAACAGACCCAGACCCCAGCCATGATGACGGCCCACTGTGGAGCCGACGGAGGGAGGAACCATGGTGGACGAAGGCGTGCCGACTCCATGGGGCCGACCGACAGAGGCGGAGCAGATGGAGAAGGAGCCGAGGCGAAGACGGAGAGCCGATGATCCGGGGTGACGCCGAGGATCCGGAGGGCCAAGGTGGAACAGGCTCTGGCGCCAGAGGCGGAGGCGGAGTCCCGGAGATCCGCGGCGGAGCCGGAGCGACAGAGGATGGAGGCTGTGCCCGCAGGAAGGAGGAGTCCCAAGGAGCCGGTGGGACGGCGCGACGAGGCACAGCCGGAGGAGCAGAGTCCTGAGGTGACGATGGGGTGACGACTGACCAGGGCGGAGCCGAAAAGACGATGGAGCCCGGTGGAGCTGGTGGATCGACGGGCGACGGTGTAGAGGAGGGCGTCGAGAGCCGTGGTGGAACCGCGGGGTCGAAGGGCCGAGGCGGAGTCCTGGACTCGGAGGCTGGAGGCGGAGCTGAGGGATCCTCCAGCCGAGACGCCGATGGACGCTGGCAGTCCCGCGGCGAGCCCACTGCACAGGTGGTGGGCTGAGGGTGAGCTGAGGGGCTGTCAGGGGACAGCGGCGGCCAGACGAACATGGCATCGGATGACAGAGGGTGGGTGGGTGGGAATTCCGGGCAGACAGGACAGACGGATATTTCCATATCAAAGTCAATTAAGTTACCAGAGTTATCTTCGATGAGATCCGAGAAAAAGTCTATTAAATCCCCAGAATTTAGTCCAAGCTCACCCTCAGCGGTGGTGCAGTGGGCAGGGCTCTCTATCGCCCTCTCTTGCTCCACGTGGCAATCCACCATCACAGATGTTGTAGTCGGCTCTCGCACCTGGTCAGATGGGTCAGGCTCTGGCTCTATCGCTCTCGGCTCTGTCTCTCCATCTGCGGTGGGCTCGGGCTGCAACTCCGCATGTCGGGGTGATGGTTGGCTGGGTTCTGGGTCTGGAGTGGGGCTGACGTCCTCCTTGACGATGTCAACAGTCCAGGATGATCGGCAGGACGCCAGCACCCACTCGATGAAATCCGGCAGGCTCTCTTGAGGACCCTCCCCGGATAGCAGCGCCTTGGTGGTGGAATTCAGTCCTAAGCGGTAGTGGATGCATAGGCTGCTATCCGGGAAGTGTGACTGGTTCGCCAGGAAGAGAAACTCACGTGTGTGGTCCTCAAGAGAGCGTTCCCCCTGCCTCAGGAGGATCAGGAGAACAGTAGGGTCCATAATAACAGAAAAAACAAAACACTGAGTAAAAAACTGAAAAAATAAACGCAGGGAAAACGTGCCGGGTAAACTGTATTGGTCGGTCTTTCTGTTACGGTATAGACGTGCTGGATGAACGAGACGAAGTCGAGATCAACAATTAACACTATTTTTAATAAACTCTTCTTCAAGGAACAGACAGGAACAGGCAGGATAATCCACACACATGAAACAGTAACATCAAATAAAGACCGACATCAACTGAACTGAAAGACAAACTTATAAAGGGTGACTAATCATACAAGGACAGGTGCAGGGAATCACACTGACGAAGGGCTAAACCAAAAGATGACAAAATGACAGGGGGAGACAATGGGAGAAACCAATAGAACAGACATGAACTGACAGAACTGTGACAAATAACAATAATAATAATAATAATAAACTTACCTACAGCATTGCGTTGGTAGACTCGGCCGTCAATGGAGTCAGGTCTCTGAACCACCACCACACTTCTCTCAGTAAATGGTCCCTTGGTTTTATAAAATTCAAATACAAAATCCATGGTTATGATCTAAAATGTTTTTAAAAAAATAAAAATAAAATCTCGTACTCACATTCAGCCTTGCGTTGGTAGACTCGGCCTTCAATGGAGTCAGGTCTCTGGTTTAAAGTCTAAACCACCACCACAACACTTATCTGGACATAATCTATGGTTACAATTTAAAACTTTGTTGGGGTTGTTTCAGGGAAATAAAATAAATAAAAAGCTGAAAAAGTAAACTAACTTGTGTAACCTCAAGCACTAAACCAGAGCTACTCTGTGTAAATATTGTAGGGGACACACGTTACCCTTTAGTTCAAAACGGACACTTCTCTTCTGGTCAGTTCCTTTAGAATGTTCCCATGGCCTCATCAGTACCTGACAGAAACAAAATGACAAGAACTCGCATTTAAAGAAAGCATATTCTGATGCTTCTGTAAAAATAAAATGTACAGCTATGAGTTCACATTAAGCTTTAGCTAAACGAGGCTTAGAATTCTTTTGCATGAGCTACACTATAGACTAAGCCAGCGAGTGGTTCCTTGAGAGAACAGCACATCCAGCTCCATGTTGTCCAGCATACCTAGAGAACAAAACACCGAATATTAGTAAATCGCATGATATTCAAAACTGTTGCACAGAAGAGTGTTTTGTGAATACGGGCCCAGGTTTTCAGTGTGCATATTGTTTCAAAGCCACCTCTGATCTTACAGTATTAGGAGTACTACTCTACTTTGTAAGGAGACCTGTAAAGAGTCCATTTTTTTTGTCTGTCTAATTCAGTGGTTCTCAATCCTGGTCCTGGAGGACCCCTGCTCTGCACAATTTGCATGTCTCTCTTATCTAAATAACAGTAAAAGTTTTTAGCTAAGAGTTTTCTCTTAAAACCTATTAACAAAGCTGCTGAGACAAACTTTTACTAAGCAGTACAGAGAAGTCTTAAGCTAAGCGTAGGGGCGGGGTTGACCTTGTTACTATGGATGATGTCAGCATGCTCACTAACCATGCATACAGTGATTGGCTGATAGAGGAGGGGTCTCTGTCAGACATTTATTCATAGAAATATTGTTGTAAATGTTGCCATATTCAAATAAAGAATTTAAAATACAGGGCAAGTGTCACTTACTAAACAAGTGTTCAAATGATTGACAGCCTTTTATAATAAACAATTAGCTGATATGCATGTAAATGTAACCCCTCACACCCAAGTCCTACCACACCCGCTCCAAACAGGTCTCGAACCCGGGTCTCCAGCACGTGAGGCGGATGCACTAACAAGGAGGCTAAAGACTACAACCTCTAGGGTCTGTCGCTAGTGCGTCTCTTGAGATCGGAAGTGAGGTTTACCTGTACAGCACCTACTAGCTGGCCTCTGTTACATAAACAGACTTTTTAAAAGAGCTTTTTATGCTTTTAATGACACAGAATAGCAGAGAACTAACACGGAATCATTGGGTGAAGAGAAGGGAGCAGCAAAACATTTCGAAACAGGAATCAAACTCAGGGGTCTTTGAGCGGAGTTACAACATATATTGACGCACTAACTGCTGGGCTATCGGTGCTGACGTAAAAGTTTTTTTTCTATTCATGATAGAATAATCATGGCTGATAGCGAGATATGCAAACGTAAAACCAAACTGGACGCAAGAACAGCTGTTACTTCTTGCCCAACGTAGGATATAATCAAATGAAAATTTGGAGCTGGGATAACCTCCAAGACTAAAAAAAAAAAAAGTTGTGTAGGAATATGCGTACATATACAGGAAGAGTGTTTCTAAATAGTTTAAGTTCCGAGGCAGATCGCCACCAACAGCAATATTAGGAAGGTTAGGATTTGATCTTGTGATTTAAGCCTGATTTAGGCTGATTTATACTCGACTCGTTCTTCTGCACCGCAAGCCTGTGCTGCCAGTGCGCGTACACCACCAAATTCTGGCCCCTGTTCCTAAAAGATCTGAAGGATAAAAGTAGCCTATCTCATAACTTAGCGATTTAGGAGAAAATCTTAAAAGTAATGCTTAAAACAATCCTAAATTTAGGACTCCTAATTTTTGCTCTAAGAGTATTTCACAAAGCGTTTTAGCACTAAAACTAGCTCCTAAATCTGTGAAATGTTAAGAGTAGTGGAGAGGACTCCTAAGTCACTAAGATCAAGTCCTAAAACTATCCTATAATGGCTGTTGCCGGCTGTCTGCCTCGGGAACATTTTAGAAGCATTGAATGATAATGAGCTTTTCAGAAGGTGCGGTCTTAATCGCGAAAGTATTATGACTATTGCAGAATTGCAACAAATAGAAACAACCCAATAATGCCACAGATCAAGGTTTTGACAATCCTCGAATGGCAGCTCCTTATGAATGCAATAAATATTTTAATGTGGCAAAGGATTTCAATCTGCAATAGCATGACAAGGTTACATGAAAACATTATCGGCAACTTAAAAGTAATGTCTGTTTAGCTGTAGCTGTTGTTTGTCACTTAAATCTCTGCCTTAATTTGCCTGTGTTAGTGAAAAATTCATAAGGGGTGATTTTTATGCTTATATGATATACATTTATGTGTTAAGGGATGTACACAGAGAGCTCTCTCTTTTAGCCCCTTTGTGTTAATGAGCGATGAAGGGTCTGAGGGCCTCGTGACACCATAGGGTGACCTTAGGGGTCAGGAGGGGGAGGCTTAAGACAACGGCAGAGAGTGTTTGGGGTGAATAATGTATAGAGATGTATTTCTTCTCGCTATCTCATGTGAGAGTATCAGCAGGTTTTCAATGTGACCTTGGGTGTGCAAAGAGGTATAAAGCAGAGGAAATCCCTCCCTCCTTTGTCACACTCTGCAGCAAACCTGTGTTTCTGTATGACTGTTGATCTTCTTTGCAAAGAATAAACCTTTATTAACTATTACTTAAGTTTTGTCTTTATTACCGAGGTCTCAAGGGAAATTTCCACAACACCTGACTTTGCAAAGAATACCAGCGCTTTTCACAGTCATCTTTGCTTCTGGACAAAAGTGAAAGCTGCATTTATTTGCACACATAGATTTACCCACACATCTTTTTTCAGTTTTTGAGATTATCCCAACTCCAAATTGTCCCTTATATCCTTGTTTTCATTAACAAATTGGGCAAGAAGTAAGAGTTGTTCTTGCGTCCAGTTTGGATTTCTTTTACGTTTACATGCCTTACTATCACCTATGATTATTCTACCCTGTTAATTAAAAGGCTGTTTATATGCATAGCCACTAACTGTATACGAGGAGCACACATGTGGCTGAAGATACACGTTTTAGTGACACTTAGCCTGTATTTTAAAATCTTTATTTGAATATGGCAACATTATTTTAAAACCTTTATTTAAATATGATAGAAATATTGTAACGTGCACTATTATATGCATAAATGTCTGACAGAGACCCCTCCCCTATCAGCCAATCATTGTGTGCATAGTTAATGAGCATGCCGAAATCATCCATAGTAACGAGGTCAACCCCGCCCTTACTTTTAGCTTAAGACTTCTCTCTATTCTTTAGTAAAAGTTTTTTTCAGCAGCTTTGTGAATAGGTTAAGAAAAAACTCTTAGCTAAAAACTTTTACTGCCATTTAGGAGAACTTTTAGTGGTAAGATGAAATGTTTTGTGGTTACAGGCTCTGTGTACATAATGTATTGACATTAAAGTCGTTTTTAACATTTTAATTTTATTCTTACATGTACTTTATATTATGTTATTAGCCTTGCGATAGATAATGCAATGAGTAAACGAATAGATATGCAACAGTTATGAGTAATATTTAATAGTCTAGTGGTAGAATGTTCGTTAGATGAGCCAGAGGGTTTCGATTCTAATTTAATATGTTCATCAGTGATCCTATATCAGAGACACATCTGTGTGTATTTTATTTTGATTTTTAACCGTAATGAGTCATAAGCGATCGAGGGATTGAAGCATTCGCGTGTGAACACTGAACATGAGCCGCATTGAGAAAGTTCCGTCACTAATTAACATCGCAACAAACATTAAGCATATTTTCAGGAAAAAAAGTTTGTCCTTTCCATTGTCACGATGAGTATTTTGCCATCCGACTATTTCTATGGTCACACATTGATGGATTATAGAGATTTTTATACAGGTGTACCTGTTCAGCCAAAACAGCTTTAAAATGGTTCGTGAGCAATGAGGTGACACACGAACACTTCACTCGAGAAGCCGTGCACACCGCCGCGCGAAATGGGTGATTTCACAAACCCAAGCGACGCATATAAATCAGTCTTTACGTTGCACAGATTTAGGAGCTAGTTTTAGCGCTAAAATGCTTTGTGAAATACTCTTAGAGCAAAAATTTAGGAGTCCTAAATTTAGGACTGACACGCCCATTATTTTTAAGATTTTCTCCCAAATCATCAAGTTAGGAGCTAATTTTAGCCTTAAGATGTTTTGTGAATACGGGCCCTGGAGTCAAATGAGTTTCAAACAGGAGTTCAGTAAAGACAAATGTTCTCCACATTTACAAAGGCCAGAGACCGTTAGAAGGTCCAGCTTTGATCAAACTGCGCAAAATTTAAAAAAAAAAAAAAAAAAAAAAAAAGGGACCTGGAGGCATGGTTTGAGTTTTTGTAATAAAATATGCAAATTTCTTTATGGATTAAACCAAAAGTGCATATTGCTGGCTGCCCTATATAGCCTTTCACACTCCATTAGACTGTGACTGTGTTTGTTTTCTTTCTCCCTGCTATGAAAATGTACATACTAATTTGCTGGTATTATAATAAATGCAAAGTGCTACAAGTGGCAAAGTAGACTTAAATACTTGCAGCAGTTTGCTCCATATTCTTCAAACAAGAAATTCTTCAAACAGACACACAAAAGAAAAGACAAAAAGCCAAAATCCTCCTTTGAGTCAGAGGAACAAGTAATGGGGAGCAAACAACATGCAAGCTAACAATTCACAATGCTCACATTTGAAGACATAAAAATAACTACAACCAGTTTCTGTGTGGTTAATGAGGAACAAATCATCTTCGAGAAGTTTTAGTAGACATTAAGCGTTGTGATGACCTCTGATATGTGCACCTATCAGCAATCAACACAATGTCTTAAACTGCCTATATTGTAAGTAAACGTTAGAAGACAATACACCAAGTTAAAGTACTAAAAAGCAAGCCTAATAAACCACACCAGTCAACAAATCCATAAATGCCAACAACTAAAGTACAAAAGATATAAAACTTTAGTCACTCCCACTAATGTCATCTTGGCCGCATCATCACACTGTGTTTGAGTACCAAGAAGACAAACATTGGAGAGAGCATTTGTCTACAGAGTCATTTAGATGCTTTAATAAACCAGAAGTTAAAGAAACAGGAAGTTAAGAAAGAGACCAGAAAATGGGGTTAAATTCGGACACCTAAACTTTACAAGTGCATGAAACTAAGGGTAAAGCAGGTGATTAACTATTAATGCCACTGTCCTTTCAGACTAAAACAGAGAGCACAGAAACAGCAGAGACAACCCAATTTGATATCGATAGATGTCAGTATAGAGCAGAGTTCAGCTCAAACCCTGATCAAACTCACCTACTGGTGTCTTTGGCTGCGTTCGAAAACGCATACTTCCATACTATATAGTAGGCAAAAAGCAGTAGGCGAGCAAAAAGTATGTTTGAATGTTCAGTATTCATAAAAGAGTAGGCGAGAATTAGTAGGCGAGTGCACTAATTCTCGCGAGATTCGGACGAACGTCTACTTAAAGTGCGTTTGAATATGCCTACTTACCTACTATATAGTAGGGAAAAATAAAAAATAAAAACAAAAAAAAAAATAAAAGAGTATGTGAAGAAAGTACGTTCGAAACCTCAGTATTCATAAAAGAGTAGGCGAGAAATCCCCGGATGTCCTACTGCTTCAGCCCAGATTCTGAAGTGTTCATCTGATGCACACTTTTCAATCCCAGGAGGCCACAGGAGGCCAAAACATCATCATTGAACGTGATTGAGAACCGCAACGAGAGAGTTTACAAATGTGAGTATTACAAACCAAAACACGGTTCCCGGTCTTAAAATCGTATTGGTTGAGCTACTGTATCGTAAACTGCTGATTTGCATTAGGTGTTAATACGTGTAACGTTAAAGTATATTTGTGATTTCGCTGTAAAACACGTTTTATTACTTATAGCGACCGTAGCATCTTAAAGATGATTACTAAATGTTTAACAACTGACAGGAACATGTTCTGAGAGAATTAAATGAGCACATCACAACACCAAACAGACACTAAATGAGTGATGGACGTTATGTGAGTTTGTCGAATTCTCTGTTGTCAACACTGCTTTAGATTTAATGTAATGTAAATAAACATACAGTTAGTAAACATGAGTTATCTATTTCATTTGTCTAATAGTACTGTTGATAAATTCAGGAGCATTTGTATTGGATAAAAAGCCAATTAAACACAACAGCTACCTCATAAATGTAGTATTGAGCACACGAATCAGAGGGAACTGAATCTTGTGTGGATGTTACAGGGACAGATGAGACAAGTATGCTTGTCTGGTGAAGAGTGATTGATGAAGCAGTGCTGCCATCAAAGGCTTTGAGTGAGTACACTACAGACATCTATTTAAACCTTACGTTGCAGTTTATTAATAAAAAAATTTTTTTTAAAAATAAAAACTTTAAGCACTTTTCTGATTCTAGATTTCTGTGCCTTTGTTGCAGATATTTTGCGGTGGAGCAGGTCCTGAAGGAAAGGTGAAAGCAGCATTTGTGGGGAAAAAAAGTAAAATCTGTAACTTAATATAAAGTTAGGTAATTTTGTTACTTCTAATACAGAGATCTAATGAAATTGTGCTGTTAAAATGACAGCTTTTGTATTGTATTTGTGCATCTTTGTATGATCTGAAATGTCTGCTGCAGACTGGTGTGTGCAGTGAGAAAAGAGAAATCCACAGCAGCATCCTGGAAATGGTCAAGTGCCATCGATGAGACCCTCCATCACTCCACCTGCCCTTTGTCTCATCTGGACCAGATGTTGCTGTGGTCTCTTCATACTCAGAGACCAAAGAGCCAGCGAAAGCATCTAGAGAAAGACTAAAACACCAATATGTCTGAATAAAGCTTTGTTCCATGTGTCTTTATGTTCATGGTTACTTTATTATTTTACTCATATATCCATGTTGTTATCAGTATATAAAATATAAGTTTCATTAACATATGCATTAATCAATTACTTGATTAAAAAGAAAATGCTTGTTTTACAAACAATTTCTCAGTCAGTTTAATGGTTTGCTCATGACCTTTACTGTGCACATTACCACATCACTTCCATCTAATTCATCTCATCACTAAGTTTGGAACGCCTCTGTCTAGAAACAGACATAAAAATACATATAGATGCATAAAGTAGCAAAAAAAAAAAAAAAAAAAAAAAAAAAAAAAAAAAACACACACACACACACACACCTCTACTATAAAATTTGAAAAGGCACAAAACCAGAAATTCTAGAACAATACATACAAGATAATACCATTAATAAAAATAAAATAAATATTATAAATTATTATAATAAATAAATAAGGGGCCAAAATCAAATGGGCACTAGGGCTAAAATACCAAGTGGGATGCATACAAACATAAAAGGGCTTAAGTGTAAAAATAATAATAATAGTAATAATAATAATAATAATAATAATAGTAACAGACACTTTGAAAACATACATCATGACAAAATGTACTCAATGCAATCAATACAAAGCCTCAAGAACCAAGACAGCAAAAAAAATAAATAAATAAAATAAACCACACATTCAAAAGACAGAAGCCAGAACCAAAGCACAAATGTGGAGTCTTTAAACAAACTAGTTTGAAAAAACATTTTAGCACCTTGTTGATGCTGATTTACAGTCAATGCACAAGAGACCAACCATTCTGCTCTTTAATTGTGCAACACTGCTAAATACTCTTTTGTTCCCTAATTTCTTTGACAAGGCTGCCCCATCTATCTGATATCTGTGCTTCTTTGGCTCTTGACACACACCTGCAGGTGGCTCACACTGACCTGTTCTGTTCTTCACCAGTTAGCAAAACTAGCATTAGTTGTTCAAAGGCTACACTAAAAACAGCTGCATTCTCCATCATCATGCTGACGGGAAACACCACTCAACCCAGTAAAGCGCCCATAATTCACATAATAAAACCAGGAATAATGGATTACTACAATTAACCCTAACTAATGAAATGTTCTTCACATTTCCAAAGGACAAATAGGAATAAGGCTACAAAAGAGTTAAGTAATTACCTGAATGAGCCTCATGCTGAAGTCAAACAAGTAGACTGCCATCAAGGTACAGGATAACAGCACATTTAGCTCTTCCACCATGCCCAGCTGACCTAAGGACAAAATAGCACATGCAAAGTTAAGATTAATATTCATTGCACATTTAAAAAAAAAAAAGTTGCATAGTTATTTTTTTAGGTATTAAAGATAAGCAAATGACATCAGCTTTGGGACTATGGAGCAACCAGACAACCTGTAGACACAAAGAGATGTGGGTGATGCAGTCCTAGTAAGAAGCGATGCCTGTGACAAGAATGTTCTCAAAAACCAGAAACAAATACTACAAAAGCACAAGCTGTAATTGTCACGGGTTTTTGGGGGTGAGGAGCCAGAGGGAAACACAGGGAAGCCATGAGTAAAAGAACAAATGAATATTTAATGAAACAAAACAGGAATCCAGGGAACAACAACCACAACCTAACATAGTAGACAGGACAATGAGACTAAGGAACAAACGACTATATAGAGAGTGGCAAAAGGGAGTGGCAAGGAACAAGGACCGGTGTAGACAATCAAGGTAACAAGGGGGAAGTCCAAATATGGGCAAAAGGAGAAACCAATACAAACTGAACAATAGGGGGAGACACAGGGAGAAACCAAACCACTGGAACAACAGGGGGAAACACTGGGAAAACACTGATAAACAGTCCATAAACCTGACAGTAACATCTTACCTTGACATGGTCAGTCAGATATGGCTTCGCTTATTGATTTTGCTTAAATGCTTCTTGCATAAACTAAAAAGTTTAAGGTTTGTAATAAGGCCAAACAGTGAGGCAGAATACAACAAACATCACTAAAGTAAACACATCACCAAACCAGAAAGCGGTCAAATGCTGAACTGGAGCAATAAAGGCTTGACTAATTTCTCCCGTCACTGAGTCTGGGACACCCCTATCTATCTATCTATCTATCGATCTATCTATCGATCTATCTATCTATCCTGAGCTCAGGTGAGCAGTAGTGAATACTAACCTGCAGGTGACTGACAGCACTCTTCTGCTCCTCAAAGTAGCACAGCTAACATCAGTCGAACAGAGACCGCATTGAAAAGCGCCAGCATTCATCATAAAGCTGTTGATCCAGTGATGAGACCACAGGTTAGCCTTCAATTCGAGGAGGATTCATCTGGACCAGTGGTTCTCAATCCTGGTCCTGAGGGACCCCTGCTCTGCACATTTTGCACATCTCCCTTACCTAACACACCTGATTGAGATCATCAGCTCATTAGGAGAGAGATCCATGAACTGAACTAACAAGCTGAAGATCTCAATCAGGTGTGTTAAATAAGAGAGACATGCAAAATGTGCAGAGCAGGGGTCCTCCAGGACCAGGATTGAGAACCACTGATCTGGACAACCGTTTAAAATAATATCCTAAAGAGAACCTAAACGGAATTGAAGGATCAGTGTGTTACTAATATGACTAAAAGAGTAACAGCAATATTGTGTCCGTTATGTATAAATGACATTCAGCTGTGAGCTGAAATTACTGACATTAAATTTAAGATCAAATTGGTGCGGAAGAGCTTGGAATTCTGTACCATGAGGTTTATCAAGGCAAGAGAAAAGTTTCCTTACTAACCTAAAGGACATTACAAAGAACATCCAGTAAGAGCAAACAACCAGATTACTCACTCTTGATATTTCCCTTCTTTTCTTCTTCGTTGTTGTTGGTTGTTGGTTGTTGTTTTAATGGTGGTCGGCATCCTGATATTTTCCATCTTCAGAAGGTTCTTCTTCTATGGTGAATAACTCTTTAGCATTATCCAATCTCCTGCTAATTCAGCTGGTGAACTTTTATACCCATGAGCACAACCATTTACAAACATGCACACAAACAGAAATTAAATTCACCAAATAAACAAACCTCAATATTCTAAGCCTTTTGTACATGCCCTAATGAAAAAATATATAAACTATTACACAACAATAGATCCATCATTGTAAAGCAGTTCAATTAAAATAAAATACACACACAAACCATCCAATAATCCCCTTTATCCTGCACAGTTGGTTTCTCCCACCTCCCATGATGCACCACAGCAAACATATAAAAGTTCATTCCAGCAGTTGTTCTGTTTTTTCAACTGATTCCAGCAAGCTGTCACATTGGGTTCTCAAATGGTCTGATTTACATTTCCAACATATAAATCGTGCTGTAAATAAGCATGATTTATATATTTTTAACCTAAGTTCACATTTGAACAAGCTAATCAATGTCTTCAAGATCACTAGAAAGCTACAGGCAGGTGTGTTTGTTTAGGGTTAGAGCTAAACTCTGCAAGACAGTAACCCTCCAGGACCAAAATTGCATATATATATATATGGACATTTTTGTAGCCATCAATTACAATTATTCATATTTGTTCTATGAAAAAGTGCAGTGACGAGTTTTATTACGTAAGATGACACGTCTGCTGTGTGTTATACGCCCATGATATCTTGTCTATGTAATAATTTGTCCACAACATAAATCTAAAGAATTAAAAGCCAGAGCGCGTTTCGTAATCAAGACCCGTTTTGGACCGTTGGTCTCGCCGTAGTTCAGGATCAGGTTGCAGTATGTTGTTAAACTTCGGTTGTTTGAGGCAGAGGAAGTAACGTTAATATTCATTCTTGTTCATCTGCGGTATTGAACGCACAGTTTTACGTTTTTTCTTTACTGCAAACACTTTAACAGATGCAGTTCATATTGTGGTATTTTCTTCCGAATGTGAATGATTGATTAACCAGCATGCTAACAGCTAGCAAACTCGAGCTCCCCATCGATAACACTTATTTCTCTTACATAAACAAACATAATATCTAAACATAACACACTCATCTTGTAAGCGTTTAACGGCGGTCATGCGATATTTTTGCTTTAGTAGTTCGTTTGTAATGTTTTGGGTTTTTAGTCACATACAGTATTTGTTTAGATGTGTGTTGACAGTTTCTGAGTTTAAGGGTCAAATCTTTTCTAACTTTGTGGAAATGCAGTCGCGTTTTGTTCGTGAAATAATTAAAGAGAATTTTAGGTTTTACTAATCACATTTATTTTTAAGATACAGAGTCTGTTGAAAAAACCTTTACATTTTTGTAGAGATGAGTCATTTCTTGAGTTTCAGAAACACTGATAATCGAAATGTAATGAAGTGTTTGCAGTAACGTATGTTTGTTACACCATCAGTAAAATCCCTGGAGGAACTATATACTGATTGTTTGTTTCTGTAGCAAAGGCTGATTGTACAGAAATCTCATCCATCATGGGGAACACCAGCGATCGTGTGTCTGGAGATCGGCATGGAGCAAAAACCCATCGGTCAGACAGCGGTGGACACAAAGACCTGGAGCCCAGCAAAATGATGGACAGCACCGATGACCCCAATATTTTCAACACACATGGACCAGAATCTAAAGTATGCAAGGACACGTTTAAGTAATGCTGTAAACACGCATGACTTTGTAAAGCAAGTATTAAGCTAAAAGGGCTCATACACATTTGTCCATTTCACTATCATCATCATAACCATCTTCCAGCCTCTCTCTTACAATTAAACAGTCTATTTATATGGAAACAGTAATCAAGACTCGGTTCTGATTAGTTGACCTTCTTTGACGCAGCACTTAATTCGCTGTTGTGAGTTTGCTGTCCAATCATTTCTCAAAGACGTCTCTGTTGTGCCAGAGCGCAGGTGAGAAGGACTTTGCTCCAGATTTAGAGGACATGGTGAAGACGGGTCCGCAGGCTCGACCCACAGTGATCCGCTGGGCCGGAGGAGGGAAAGAGGTGTACATCACCGGCTCCTTCAACAACTGGAGCAGCAAGATCCCCATGAATAAAAGGTGTCTGTTCACTCGTTTTTCTACAGCGTCAACCAGGGTTCCTCAAATCTTACACTGGAGGTTAGCTCCAACCGTGATCAAACTCGCCTCCCTGTGATTCTCTAATGATCCTTGATTAGCTCAGGTGTGTTTGATTAGGGTTAGAGCTAAACCCTGCAGAAGAATGGATCTCTGGCGTAAACCATCATAATGAACAGAACATCACACATTGTTGTTTTATGAATTCTTTATATGTAAATATGTATGTTTTTTTTGTTTTTGTTTTTCTTCAAGCCATAATGATTTTGTAGCAATCTTGGACCTGCTTGAGGGTGAACATCAGTACAAATTCTTTGTGGACGGCCAGTGGCTTCATGACCCTGCTGAGGTGACTAAATCTGTATAATGGTCTGCATTTAAACCATGATGTCTGTCTGAAATTGATTGAAATGCATGTGTTTTTTTTTTTCAGCCTGTTGTCACCAGTCAGATGGGCACCATTAACAATCTGATCCATGTGAAGAAATCTGATTTTGAGGTGTTTGACGCGCTGCAGGTGGACTCTCTCGAGTGCTCCGATACATCAGGTAAGAGCATCTGTCAGAATGACTCCGCAAGTTATTATAATCATTACACAAACACCTGTGTTGGATATAAGATCACAGTCACGGATGTCTGTGTGTAGATCTGTCCAGCTCTCCGCCTGGGCCGTACAGACAGGAAGTGTACATGTTCAGACCCGAGGAGCGCTTCAAAGCGCCTCCTATCCTGCCGCCTCACCTCCTACAAGTCATACTCAACAAAGACACCAACATATCGGTGAGAATCCTCTCTGTCTTACTGCCAGCACTATATATAATATTGCTAAAGCACCCGAGTAACAAATGTGACAGTTAGGGCTGTCGCGATAACCGCGATATTGCAATACCGCGCTATTGACGTGCATAACCGCAGAGGAATGCAACAACCGCGATATTTGACTGTTTTCTTTTTTCCTAAGGTTTTGCCCTTCTCACTTAATGCCTGTGTGCTGAATATTAAATTAGTAATAAGTTAGTAATGATAACATAATGTGTTTATAATGAGGCTCAGTAGATATGCACTTAACAAACCTAAACAGACTGCGAATGAGAGACAGATCGACTGAGCTTGTGCGATTACCTGCTTCTGTCTTTCAGTTCAAGTCAGGTATAAATGTGACCCTGGACCACAAAACCAGTCTTAAGTCGCTGGGGTATATTTGTAGCAATAGCCAAAAATACATTGTATGGGTCAAAATTATTGATTTTTCTTTAATGCCAAAAATCATTAGGAAATTAAGTAAAGATCATGTTCCATGAAGATTTTTTGTAAAGTTCCTACTGTAAACATATCAAAATGTAATTTTTGATTAGTAACGTGCATTGTTAAGAACTTAATTTAGACAAATTTAAAGGTGATTTTCTCAGTATTTAGATTTTTGCAGATTTTCAAATAGATGTATCTCGGCCAAATATTGTCCTATCCTAACAAACCATATATCAATAGAAAGCTTATTTATTGAGCTTTCATATGATGTATACATCACAGTTTTGTAAAATTTAACCTTATGACTGGTTTTGTGGTCCAGGGTCACATATGTGAAACTAGCTTGTCATGTCCAAGGAAAGTGAAATCTCTCTGTCTTAGCATCGATGCTCTGCTGGTCAGCTGATCCTTTAAAAGTGGTGATTAAAGTTAAAATGATTTCAACATCGTGTTTCTTTACGTCTCTCTTTGAATAAATAAGCGTTTTTGAACGTTTAGTTGAATGAACGGATTAAAGACTCACTCAAAGATAGTCTCTTGCCTCCATCTTGTGGCGTAACAACGAAACGGCACCGACTGACAGCTCGCCTAGAACACGCAGGTGAAATAGTGACAGAAAAAGTCTCTTGTCCTGTTAGATTAGAGGATGCGCACTAACTGTTTATTGATTTCTGAGTATGACCTTACATTGTAAGAGCCTACACACAATTATATATATATATATATATATATATATGGTTGTAATACCGCATATCGGCTACTGAGCCACTCAAAATTACCGCAAGGGAAATTCCTTTACCGCGACAGCTCTAGTGCCAGTGATGATGATAAAACAAACTCTTGGTTTTTCCTCTCAGCTTTTTATACTCATTAATCTTTATTGTGTGTAGACAAAAAGTCAATTTAGCCCATGAGCTATATTTTTATAAAAGTTCCTGCATCTTGCCTTTCTAAATACAAAAACGTCAGTCTGGGCTGCGTTTCCCAAAAGCATCGTAAGCTTAAGTACATCGTAGACCCATTAAATCCAATGGAGCTACGATCAACTTAAGCTTACGATGCTTTTGGGAAACGCAGCCCTGGACCATGTCAGTCGAGGTAGATAACTGTGGTTCTGTGTAAGGATCGTGTGGTTTGGCTGAATTCTGTGTATGAGGCTGAACGAAACTCCTCTGTTTAATTTAGTTGGAGACTGGCAAGCGTCGTTTAACGGTCAGTTTTTCCGTGTTTCAGTGTGATCCTGCCCTGCTGCCAGAACCCAACCATGTGATGCTCAATCATCTGTACGCACTCTCGATAAAGGTACGTTCCACACCTCTATAACAGCCGTGTGCTTCCAAACACACTCCTATAAATCACTGATCGTGACTGAACGTTTTCTGTCTCAGGACGGTGTGATGGTTCTCAGCGCAACTCATCGCTATAAGAAGAAATATGTGACGTCTCTTCTGTACAAGCCTATTTAAATAAGCTGTGGATAAAACACGATCTACAGTCCGCATCCACCATAATCCAGTTTGCACTATAAACCCATGAGAAGTGATTCTGTCAGCTTGAGACTTCAGCAGTGCTCTGTGTGTGTCCTGTCATTCAATACAAGGACTTCCTGTTTGCCATCTTCAGTGCAGCATTTTGCAACTACAGTCTTGAAAGCCAGAATTGAATCTGTTCAAAGCAGTTTCTTAAAAGCTGTCGTTCAGGATCCATATATTTGAAACCTGAAGACAGAAGGAGTTTCTAAATACAAATGAGTGTAAGTTTTGTGTTTCGCCACAGATCAACATTTGAATGTAATGATCTAAGCTTTTATAGTTTACAGTCTCATAATTCATTTTGTAAAGTGAGGGAAAGACATGCATGTCTATGCGTCTGTTTTCAGAACGAAAGGAGGTTTCAGGCAAACAAAGCAGCATTTCGTATTTGCGCTCCTAACAGAACCCATGAATGTGCTTTGAGCGGAGCTGCGTTATGATTTAAACAAAAGGAAACTTTAAGGGAAGACTGATCAGATTTAAACACATTTCCAGCAGCATCACAGAGTGGCTCAAATACATTTTGAACTGTGTGAGTTTTTTGGAGTTTTACTGCATGTGGTTTGAATTTCACCATGATGCTGTCTGACGAGCACTTTAGATGTGTTTCACTGTGGCACACAAACATGTTTTATTTATTTTATCAAGCATGAATGTATTTTTTGCGTCTGTTTCAATGATTAATTTTATGCTAAATACTATATTGGCTAAACATATGTGGACCCCTAAGGCTAGCTGGCCTGTTTCAGTGGTGTTCAGGTCTGGTCTTTCTGGCAGTGAAGACTCATGAGTCCTCCAAGTTGGGAGCACAGAATGCTCTGCATGTGTATCCTTAAGATTCATTTTGACTAGAATTACTGGAATACACAGACCTGTTCACTAAGAATGAGGCATCCACATATGTGTGGCCACAATGTTTGTCTGTATTAATTATTTGTAGTGTGAAATGTTTGTTTTTATCTTTTCTGGTTATCAATATTAAATGCTGAAACAGAAATGTAATATGTGATCTCATCAGGATTTTTTTTAATGCGGAGGAGGATGATATCAATTCTATTGATGAGCTTTTCATTTGTTTGCTGTGAGTTGTTTAGTGTGGCGTTGAAGATTTGTTCACTCCAAAGATGTTACCTGTAACTGTAATCATATGGTGCAAGTGTGATTTCTGGTATAATGGCAACACCAAGAGCTTTAAATGCTTTTCAGGATATTATTTTGAGGGAAAGTCCACTAACTTGAAGTGTGCGTTTTTTTTTTTTTTTCTTCTTTTCCTTTTATCAAATGTACTGATAATTTATTTGTTGAGCTATGCATTATAAATGATGGATGTTTTACTTCCGAAATTAATAAAGTGAACCATTCTAGTTGATGTTGTTTGTTTGTTTACATAAACAACTATTGTACACATTTCAAAACTTGACATTTATGTAACATTCACAGGCAAAATGAAAACAAATGCATTTCTATAGTTTATTCCTATTTTAACTCAGCTGAAATAATACATGGCACATTTTCATCAGCTTCAGACACAGAGTTTGATTGGCTCTTGCGTCGGCAGTCTTTTGTTACATTACACAATAACATCAGTAACCATGGCAACAAATGAGCCTTCAAGCACTATATACATACTATACAGATTTCAGAACCGACATATGCTGCTTATTTTGCTCTCGTCCTGAAGTCAAGTTTCTGTTTCCCCCTCTGGCTTTGGTATTTCATCCAAAACATTCCCGTATCACTTCAGTCTCTCGGGTTACTTCTCATTTGTGGTTCTGAATAAAGTGATAAGAGACTCAAATACTGTGGAGCGCTTACAAGGCCATTAAAAGTTTGATATTGCATTTCTCTCTGAAGAGAAATCACTTACATGGCTGTTTAAAGGCAAAGCAACATTCACTTACAAGCTTATGTTTTCATCCTATGCAAGAGATTTCAGGCAAGGCAACTCTGCAATATTTTAGGCAACTTCTACGGTTTATAAGTTGGTGTAATGTACACAGTAAATGCATCTATATGATGTCTCACATCATGATCAAATGGCTATTGCACAGCTACCCATGTTTTAAAAATTTGCATATTCTATAGCGAATATTGACTAGATTGACCCACACCGCTAAATTAAAACAACAAGCAGGCCTATATATATACAGCTTGGGAAAAAAATATACAGCACACACGATAAAGAAACATCTGTGATCGTGATTGGCTACGTGATCGTGACATCAGCAGCTCTGGTCCCACCAATCCCCTGCCAAAGTTTGCAATCTCTAGTTCAGAAATCTTCAACACTGTTATTCAATATTTTTGAATGTGTAGAATTGTGAACAAATCAGTGTCAACTCAAATTTTATATTAATTTTTGCAAATAAAGAAAATCACAACTTTCTATATTGTGTTCTCAACTTATATATTTGCTTGTGAACGAAGTTCGTATATCTCTGGCGTAAGCGATGCCAAGACACCCAAAGCACTCCTCCACAATTCCTACAAGGTTGTTCAAATAGTGCTAGTAAACATAGATTACTTGAAATCCATTTACATACAGAAGTCAATATCAACAGCAGAAATGAGGGTAATTAACCACGCAAACTTTGGCATGTTTGGTGAACCTCACCTCACAAATAAACAAGTGTACTTTCTTTTAACGGACCTCCATCATGCAAATACTAAACGTAACATTCCATTTCAATCAGTAGCACTGGATAATGATGACAATATCAATAATCATACTAGTTCTAACAGTGGCACAATATATGGCACAATGTCGAGCACGTGACAGCAGTGTGACATTCAATGAAAGCACTTGTTTCACATGCTTTATTTGCAGTTTCGTCTGATGGCGCGCGTTGGCAGCGGTCAGCGCTCAGAACGGCTCACATGCTGACCGGCTCCGTGATCGTTACGGTTTTTTTTTGCCAAAAATCCCTGAGACGCTCGAGGGAATTCTGTGGCAGTCTGTTTATATCTCATAAAGTAAAGAATGTGTTTCCTCTCTGTCTCGTGGCAAAAGATAAATACTGTCTTCTCACAAATTGTGAATCAATAGGCATCTGGATTTTAATGGCCCAGCGTTAAACAGAAAGAGGTAAAATCACACAGAAGTGTTTGTGACAGAAGAGGGTAAGGCGGGTGAGTTCGGGGTGTTGACCGGTTGTGACGGCTGGTTTAACGGGAGGCAGAAAGCTGAAGTCACTCCCTGACACGCTTCTTGGCAGGTAGCTGCAGACTGGCCGTTTCCACGGCGATCGCAGAAAACGCGGGGGTCACGCGACCCCAAGGAGGAGAACCTGCGGACGCGCCTGTGAAGACTTTACCTGGAGAAGAGTGAAAGAACCTACATGACCGTATAATCAATCCCACTGATTATCAGAATCACTTCAGGGAAAGTTGAGATGCATTTCTGAGGTTAACACACACACACACACACACACACACACACACACACACACACACACAGAGAGTCAGTCTGAAGATTCTGTAATGTTTTTCAACCATTTGTAAATAATATTCTGAACGCGTTCAGTTGATTGGTTTGTTAGCACATGCTATATCATTCAGTGATGCACCGAAATTGTTCATGACACCAAATATTCAACCAGTTCTGTAGGGCCGAAATTACTGACCAAATGTTTGATTAGCGCTTTCTTGTCAGTGTCTGTTTCATGCTCAAATGAGGATAAACTACTTGTTAACTGTGTGAATGCGAGTGTTGGAATAACGTCACATTTACCTCGAGAAAATCATTCAATATCTGTAAACTCAATAGTCAGCTAGAGAAAGTAACTGAAGAGGTGCATTTTGTTGAATATATGCACTGTGTTACATGTTTAATATAGTTTTGCTTATCCTGTTGTCTTCATTGTTTATTGCACATTTGAAAAAATCCATAATAAAAACAAGTTTTTATTACAGCCACCATTTAAATGTTTATATTTCAACAACAAATCAGAGTAGAGCCACAGTATAAACAGCATCATGTGCAATTTAAATGTTTCAACTCAGTATGTGTGTTGATTAGGGTTAGGGTAACCTAACCCAAAACTAAAACTTTGGTTTGTTTTAGAGAAAAATGAATTTCGATGCATCACTAGTCGTGTTTTATGATGACAGTGGGGCGAGCAGCACGTGTGATAAATCTCATGAGCAACCCATGAGGTCACATGACTGATATCACGGAAGGAAGTAGTAAAGCACTGACGGCACGAGCGGCATGAGCAAAAACACACACGGCACAAACCAGACCATTACCATGGCAAAGAGAGGAAGAGGAGGAGCTTAGAGAGGAAATCCTGAGCTCATTCTTCTGGAAAATGAGAAAAATCGAAGAAAGACAGAAGAAAGAAAGAAGGTCGAGATTCAAGATGAGGGACAAACACAAGACTAACAGCACTGAACACAACGTATCTGAGGTGAAAGCCAACACTAACCTCTAGATTCACTCGCGCTTTTTTCAGCACATCTCGCGTCCGGGAAACTGTAAGACAGACGTATTTGTTAAAGCCCAGAGCTGATAATATCATCACACTAAACCACATAAACACCAAACACCATTTGACAAACCTCAAACTACAGAAACACATCGAAGGTGATCCAGCGGACCAGTTATCGGCCCTGAGCTTCTGACTGCTTTTTGTTGAAATAGTGAGACTAGCTGCAGTCAGCAAGTTAAATAATTTTTTTTTTGTTTTGCTTTCATTCCTCCCTATGGGCACAAATGCCGTAAAATGCATTGTACTGTTGCTAACTGCGTGATGTGCTTGATACTAACAATAGTTATTTCAAACACATTAAGCCATGTAAGAACTCATGCCGTTTCCCAGGCAGTGTTTTCTGAGCATACAGTGAAGAGTATTAAGGCCTTTCCACAGTGAGCGCGAAAAAGCGAATATCGCACGAGATGACGCGCTGGAACAACAACAACGGATTCCTATGGATGCTTTCATATAGACCGTGAACATTCACGCACCGAAATACAGAATGTTTTTTTAACAACCAGTCCGGCAAATCTTTTCAGTTTCGCTAAGAGAAAACACTGCCGTCCAATAAGATCTGAGCATTATAGAGAGAAGAGGATGCGCTGTTGTTATCATCGCATCTGAGAATAGATGGTTAATCTCAAGTTCTTTATATAATTTCTAATAATTCTCCACCGAGTTATGATCTGGAGGAGAACACTGTCTGTTTTTTTCCACACGTGCGAGTGTTATACGAGTCAGAGCGCGCTCACTCTCTAGATCTTCCGTATTAATAAAAAATGATTGAAACATTTTTCTACTGTTTTACACATGAAATATATAAGGAAACAGACATATGATTGTTATATTATATATATGATATATTTTCTGTATCTGATTGGTATTTTTATAACAATAAAGGATGTTTATGATAATATATATGATATATGATAATGTCTGCCTATTATAGAATTAAAAAAGCTGAAAAGCACTGTTTGTTTCACATTTGGACTCACGCTGATTGACGATAAAGGTCTCCATGCTTTCTTTGGTTCGGTTGGTGCAGCGTAAACGCTGGATGGTTCCCTGCAGAACTTCCTCCTGTTCGGCGATCCGCAAACGCAGCGACTGGATCTCCTCCCGCATGGACTGCTCCTGAAAGGAAACAGTACCACATTTATTCACATTTATGATGCATTTGATTTTTAAGGCTCAATCAATGTTGACTGAATGATGTTGAAGTTCAAACCCTCTGAACGAGGCGAGCGGGACCGTCGCTGCTCGGCAGTGCCGCCCGCCAGAACATCTTGAGCAGAGAGACGGCCTCGTCCAGAATCTGACACAGGGTCTTGGTGTCGGACAGCAGCATCTTCACTGTGTTGTAGTCCAGAACCTGTAAGAGAGAGACGTGTGACGCGACCGCTGTTTGCATAAGCGCTCCGATCTGTCCGCGGCATCTGAGCATCACCTTCCCTCCGCTGATGTCCAGCAGGGCAGAGCTGAGACTGGACTGCAGCGCCGCCTCCATCCGCTGCACCAGCAACCGGCCCTCCAACACCTGCTGCTGCAGAGCGCTGTAGTCGTCCACGTGACCCACCGCGTGCCGCCCGTTACGGTTGGCGAACGAGCCGTCCGGAGCTTCTCCTTCCAGATCGGCATGAGGCTCCGGTGAGTCTGAAGAGAAGACGGTTTTTAATTCTTCTCATCAACCTAATTACTGCGCTTAAACATTCCTCAAGCAGTACCACTAATGACCAGATTAAAGAGAGAAGCCAAGTATAATTATACTGTTTCTCAGCAGAAAATAATAATGTAAACAATAATGACTTCAATTGTAATTCCAACTACTTGATAGGCCTGCATTCCAGCTTCAGTGAAACATCAGTGATATGAGCATCCCAGCTGCAGTCAGGGTTAGTACGTACACACACCGTTAGTGTTCACGGCGCTCTCCTCCATCTCCGAGTACGGCGAGTACAGAGGCCCGGCGGGAAACGGACCCACGTCTCTGACAGGAGGAGAAGGAGACGGGTCTGTGGAGCACGGCAGAGCGGTCAGTCACAAACCCGTCACGTCCGTTCACACCAAACATTACTGACAAACCGCAGGACGCAGGCCGACACGTCACACGTCAGTGTTTCTCGTTGTTAGACATCACGTGCAAAACAGTCAAAGTGAAATCAGACGTTACCGTGGAGAAGCTGTCGGCGGTAAAGAACATCCCGCAGCGGACTGGCTGGAATGATGGGTGACGGGCGCTGATCGATGGCATGATCCAGCTGTTTCTGCAGCTGAGCTCGTAGAGCACTGTTCTCCTGTACGCTGCGCTCCAGCTGGGCCCTTAGAGCCCGAACCTCCACCAGCAGCTCCCCGAGCTCCACCGTCGGGCAGCGCACGTCACACACAAACCCTAAACCAGCGACAGACAGAGAGAGAGCCTCAATGCACCGACTGGATGATAAAATCAACATCATTTGTTTTGAGCAGCTGGAAACTGTCGTGTGCTGATAATCTAGTGCTTAGTATTCGACATCACGCACTGCATTACATTTCACACGATAGCAAATCAGACTAGTGACTAGTTACCTGCAGCGGCACTCTTTCTGACACCACACACACGGTCGTACAGCCGTAGTTCACTCTGTAGGGAGTGTAGCAGCTGTCTGCTCTCTGCTAACTGCTGCTGGAGTAAAGTGACCTCGTGCTGCAGTCTAAACACAGATCAGCAGATACACAGCCTTCATTCACGTGTCACATTTATCATTAAGATACAAATCACAGTGACCAGAAACCGCCTACTGACACTGCTCTTTGTAACTGCTCACATGGTTTCTCTGACCTGTTGTTGTGCTCCTGACTGTTTTGTCTGTCCTGTCGCAGTTGTTGGATTTGTTGACTTTGTTCACAGTTGTGTGTCTGCAGCCTCCTCAGCTCCTCCTTCCATTGCTCCGCCTCTAACTCCGCCTGTTGCAGACGGACACGCCCAGAAAGCACCGCCTCCCGGAGCTGCTCCGCCTCTTCGCTGCTGTCTGCATCACACAAATGTCAAAGTCAAATTATTAATAAATTAAATATTAAAATTAAGAGTCCTACAGACAGCGATGTTAATTTTGCAAATTAAAAAAGTAATATGATTCATGTGAACTAATGAGCTTGTTTTGCTGAAATACATATCTTCTTTTAGCAGAAGCATTGAATGCATGTGATTTGTTACACTTATGTTTGGCAGTACTGTCCACAAAGTAGTACTGGACTGAGTAAAAGAGCAGCTAAACAGTGATAAATCAGCTCTTACAGGTTGTCTAGTCCAGCGTTACCCGTCCCTGTTCGCAACAGTACGCATGTCTCGCTTATCTGAGCCATTCCTCAATTCATTTTTGTTTTATTTGTGTGTGTGTTTGTACCTCTGCTCGCTTGTAACCTTGACTGTAGTGCCAGATTTTCCTCCTTTAATGCTCGGACTTCATTAGTCAGTTGGCTGACCGCATCATGACTCTGGATGAAGATGTTGGTTGGAGCCACTATCAAACACACACACATAGACAAAATGAGCCTTTGGTTTATGTTTGAAATGTGTAACAAGCACACAGACTCAATCTAAACTCTGTATAAAGCAAATTAAAATTAAACTGTATGTTTTGTATAAAGCAGCTCAGTAATCAGCCATCAGAGTGAACACAGATTTACTGTTTATTGAGTTCACTGAACTATTGTATAAAAACAACACTCACAATCATGCTGTTCTGCAAATCAGTCATGTGATGCTCTGCGGTCTAATTACTGATCGTTGTCATGAATGTGACGTCGATATATGAGTGTCTCACACACACACACCTGTGTCTCTCGCCGCTGTGGCCAGACGTCCCTCTAACTGCTGTCTCAATCTCTCGTTGGTTCTGATGGAATCTTCCAGTCGCTGACGCAGAGATCGGATCTCTCTCAGATGCTCCTCGATCACGTCTACACCTGTCAGTATCACCACATCATATTTACAGCTACTGAACATGAACTTGAAAATAAGTCCTTGTTGTTTGTTTTGATTTAAATGGCTAATTGAGCTGCTGACAGTCACACACACACACACACACACACACACACACACACACACACACACACACACACACACACACACACACACACACACCTGATTGGCTGTTCCCAGACTGATAATAAGATGATCCATCAAAACCTCTAGTTGACTGAATCATATTCTCCATGTCCCACAATGCATCTGTCTGCACAGACGGTCCTCCACCGTTTCCCAGTGCATGATGGGATACAGGCGTGTAATCGATGGAATGGGGCGTGTGCGCGGTCAGCTGATAGCTAGAGAGCGAGTGAGGCGCGCTGAAAGCTGTTGGAGAAAGAGCGAAGCAAAAAATTCAGGACGACTCTGTAAACTGTTGGTTTCTATCAGGTGAAAACATTAACTTCTGCTCATATCACCAGAATCTGCCAAGTCATGAATAAATAATAAGAGATAGGAATAAATGAATGGTATCTAGTCGCTTTGCCGACACATTTCACGAGAGAATCTCTGGATCTATAACCTGTGCAGAAACGAGGGGTTTCCGTGAAACTTCAGATCGCTCACATCATGGCTCGCCAGAGTTTGTGATGCATAATGAAACTGAATCTATTTACTTTGAATGTTAATGTCCTCAACAAAATCCTGGTTGCGTCTGTTCGCAGGTTTGCAGTAACAGTCAGTTAGACGCAGCACAAAGTGTGTTAGTCAGTCAGGAACAAACACACTCAATCCCACACACGTGCTGTGTGCTCACTTCTCATGGGCGGCCTCCGCTGCGCTGGGACGGTCGGGATCCTGCGCTCGGGGTCAGGGCAGGTCAGGGGGGCAAAGGTCATGGGGTTAGAGTGAGCAGACCAGCTCTGGGTTCGGATCAGAGGCTGTGAGCTGGACAAGAGGCCCGTGAACTCGCCTGCAGACGGTGGAGCACAGATGCATGTATCTCTGTTTGTGTCAATCACATACTGCTGCCCTGTCTACATGCGTCCTGTAGGAGGAGACACCGGACTGACGGCAGTACCGCGGTAATGAGAACCTCATCATGATCTTTCAGGATAAAACACACACTGTGAAGGTTTTGGAGCAACAGCCACATTAACAGACTGAGACCACAATTGAAAAATCATCAGAAAGAAAAGCTGATTGTAATTTTCAGAATTCGTGTTTTAGTTCTGTTTTGTCTCTTGTTTTAATGACAGCAGCACTGGACCTACATGAACAATGATCATCAAGACAAGGACATCTATTCTGATGTAAGTCACTCCATAAATGTTAAGTTTCTTTGTTTTGAATTCTCCAAAATCCTAAAAGTTTGTGCATTTTCATGTTTAAATGAACACCCAGTTTTTAATGTTTTTGTGGCATTTCTATCACAGATGGAGTTTTGGTTCCTTTGACACACTATTTTCATTTTATATCATCAGGAAACATGGTGTTAGCTTTCACTGTTATGCAGATGATACGCAGCTCTATATTTCTTCACGGCCCGGCGAAACATACCAATTTGAAAAACAGAAAGCATAGTTGAAATAAAAAATTGGATGGCAAGGAAATTTTTACTGCTAAATTCTGAAAAAACAGAGGTGTTAATTATTGGACCTAAAACCTCCGCATGTAATAACCTAAAACACAGTCTATTACTCAATGACTGCTCTGTCAATTCATCGTCATCAGTCAGGAACCTAGGTGTGCAATTCGATAGCAATCTTTCCTTCAAAAGACACATTTCTAGCATTTGCAAAACCGCATTTTTTCATCTAATCGAAATTACGACCTATGCTCATGATGTCAAATGCAGAAACATTAATTCATGTGTTCATGACCTCAAGGATAGATTATTGTAATGCTTTATTGGGTGGTTGTTCTGCACGCTTAATAAACAAACTCCAGCTGGTCCAAAATGCAGCAGCTAGAGATCTTACTAGAACCAGAAAGTATGAGCATATTAGCCCGGTTCTGTCAGCACTGCACTGGCTCCCTATTAAACATCGTATAGATTTCAAAATCTTGCTAATTACTTATAAAGCCCTGAATGGTTTAGCTCCTCAGTACTTGAGCGAGCTCTTATCATATTATAGTCCTTCACGTCCGCTGCGTTCTCAAAATTCCGGCAATTTGATAATACCTAGAATATCAAAATCAACTGCGGGCGGCAGATCATTTTCTCATTTACCGCCCAAACTCTGGAACAATCTACCTAACACTGTTCGGGAGGCAGACACACTCTGTCAGTTTAAATCTAGATTAAAGACCCATCTCTTTAACCTGGCCTACACTTAATATATTTCATAATCCAAATCCGTTAAAGGATTGTTAGGCTGCATTATTTAGGTCAACCGGAACCAGGGACACTTCCTATAACACCTGATGTACTCGTTGCATCAGAAGAAGAATGGCATCTACGCTAATATCAGTATCTTTCCTTCTTATTCCGAGGTCACCGCAGCCACCTGTATCCAGATCAGACGGTCACTGCAGTCCCCCGGATCCAGTCCAAACCTAGAGCAGATGGTGGATCAACACCTACAGCCGAATGTCAGCGGATACCGTGTCAACTAGATGAGCCCCAGAGACAGATCCTCAAGGAAGAACTCCTACCCTAAACGGCCACCGGCACAAGGCCATGGGAACCAGATGAGTCCTCCCCAATTAGACTTTGTTGCAATATGGAACTGCATTATTATTGACATTTTACTTTATTATTTTAATACTGTAAGGTTGCTTTGACACAACTTGTATTGTAAAAAGCGCTGTATAAATAATCTTGACTTGACTATTTTCCTGTTAAATACTGTTAAGCTGCTTTGACACAATCTGTATTATATAAACAATGGTGACTTGACTTGCAAACATTTTTATATATTCCATTTTAGAGAATTTTAGATGTAGCTATATTTGATATTTTCATAGTTATTATAGTCATGACTTTCTGTAGAGCTGAGTCTTGTAACAACTGCTATACAAATACATTTTATTTGACTTAAGAAACACAGAAAGAATTTAATTGTATTTAATGGTGTACGCTGTTTGTGACTACACTTATTCCAGAGACACATTAACGTAAAGCAATTACATGGATTTATGATTTTAGCTGACACTTGCTGAGATTTCTAGGAGATGCGTGTGTGAGAGATCATGGATTTCACACCTCTGTCTTTAGGTCTGGGCTCCTCCTGTGCAAACTCACTGGCGGCGTCTATATCTGAACACAGGTCCACGTCCTCATTGGTGGAGCCTCTCTCGTCGGACACGAACGAGATGCAATCTGATTGGTCTGTTGTCTCGGAGGGGGCGTGGCTGCTGCAGGGCGTGTCTGGACGCTGCTGTAACTGGGTGTGGAGAGACTCGATGATTTGATCTTTGTGTTGAAGCTCTTTACTCAACCTATGGAAGAACACGATCACCTGTCATTAATAAAGTGAAATGAACTAACGCATATTATATTCCAGAGGAGACACTCACCTCAGCGCTAGCAGCTCGTGACCCGTTTTATCATCTTGCTGCTCCGAACGATCACCTGACGACCAAAGAAAGAATTCTGTATGATATTTACAAACCAGCACACATTTAAAGAAAGGATCCGATCACAGCCTGAGAACAGAAATATTTCCCACGTGTCTATTTGAGCTTTATTTCTGTATGCGACTATGTAAGGAACAGCAGTCTCTGACAGCGATCGTGTCTGTCTGCTACTCTTTTATTCAGATTGACAAAAACATTTCAGCTTTTGGCAGCAAATTGTAAAGACACGGATAGAAAAACAAAGAAATGAACAGCTCATTATTGCTGTTGTGTAATAATAATGTAGTCAATATGCAATCATGTAATCTATGAAAAGTCAATGAAAAACTGGTTGTGTTTTTTAAATCTAGTTTAATTATTTGAAAAAACTTGAGTACTTGATCTGATTAAATAATTCAGTCTGTCTAATAACAGTGTTTTTACTGCACAAGTTGTAGCTTCTGCTGCTGTTGTTAATACAGCACATATTATCAGGAGTGGGTGTCTCTGAGTATGTTTGTGTAAGGATTGTTTGCACACACACTCACGTCCACTGATCTTGGTGCTAACTCTCTGAGCGAGTGAGGAACTCTGGGAAAGCTGCTCTCTGAAGCTTTGGCCCATGTAGTAATCGATGTCATTGGCGCGCAGCAGCTCCTCGAAGGCTTTGGTCGTGTCACTCAAGTGCTGCGTGAGGATGTGACAGATGCCTCGCCCCTCTCGCATCTTCTGCCGCAGGTTTGACAGCTCTCTTGCCTGTGCCTGGATCAGTGTGTTGTACTTCCTGTACAAACAGGAAGAGGGAATGTAGAGGAAAAGTAAAGGAAAAGTTTGTTGCTTTGCTGGATGCGTTTAACACTAATCGACAACAATACATGCTGCGAGTCCTGCACCGTCTGTTGCTGCATCTGCCCTGAGCGACACAACGGTTCACACACAGCAGAAGACCAGGAGGAACTCATCGACGGAGGCTCGTAAACACACGTCAACACTGAACATAACCACACTACTGTCATCTGTAGAGCTGCTTATAGCCAAAGTGAATGTGTTTACTAACTGATAAACTTCACAAAGCTGTTGAACTGAACTGTTGCCAGTTGCTAGACTTAAAAAGTTACTCTTTTTTTTTCTTTAAGATTTCCATTGGCCCTGATCAGAATAACGACGCTCTTGTCTGATGCAAATCTGCTTTACAATGGAAACTGAAGCTTCTTTGACTCGATCAGTACAACATGAAGTGCTGCAGAAATGAAATGTAAGGTGTCTCGACAGCACGACGCGCCTCTTTCCAGCGATATCGTATACTATTTGAACTGAACTGATGATGATATCACTGAATTCATTGATGAACTGCCTTTAACTGAAAATTGATTATTTACAATACTGCGTAACTTACACACTATTGTTCTGTTTAAACACTGTGCAGTTGCTTTGACACAATCTGTATTGTTAAAAGCGCTATATAAATAAAGGTGACTTGACTTGACTCACCCGGGCCAGGTGGCACATTTCCCGTCCTCTGGGCCGCTCTTCCCCTCCGGCGTGGAGCTCTTGATCTGGGTTTCCAGCAGCGCCACGCGGGTCACCAGCTCCTGCAGCTCGCGGCTGGGTCTCAGCGGCCCGTCCGACTGCCAGCCCTCGTCCTCATCCAGACCGCTGTGAGCCGCCGTCACCTGAAACGCCCAGTTCACCTGAACGACGGGTTCAGACAGACACAGAGTTCATCACCACAAGATCGTGTGGCTTTATATCAACACATGAATGAATGCAAACTATAAAACTGAGGGAGAGACCAAAGCATGAACTCAGTGTGTCTGTGCAGGAAATCAGGTAACAGATATTTGACCACAGAATGACTGGCCAATCACAGTCGAGTATTTTAGAGTGACGTATCAAAGTATGATGTGATCGAGCTGAAGTGATTCTGTAAATGAGGCGGCTGTGACGTTGGTAACAGATCAGTGCTAACGTTACTGGCGCGTTACCTTGCGCGGCGTGCGCTCCAGGCTGGAGGCGTAGTCGGAGGTGGAAGAGAGCGATCGGACTCGCAGCTGCAGGCCGCGGATGACTTTGTGGCAGCGGGAGAGCTGCGCGCGCAGGTCCTGCACCAAACGCTTCATCGAGGACGGGTCGTCTGTCTGCGTACCGTCGCCGTCTCCATGCCAACCGCTGCGTCTGCTCCCCGAAACCGAGAGAGAGACGCACGTCTCCAGCTCATCAAACTCTGACAAACAGATGGACACGCAGAAACGTGAGGCGAGATCTTTCACTCAGTCGGCACATGAACGTCAGCTCCAGTGCTGCTGTCTTTAAAGCAAAAGACGTTCTCACATTCAACTATTCACTTTTCAAAGGTGTTGCATTCCCTTAGAACAGCGTGCAAACAGAAGCACGAGTGACTTTCACACAGTCATAATGTGTCTGGTGTGAGTTTAGACGGTAGTGTTTACCGGGGCTGCTGGCATCGTCTCTCTCAGCTTCATTCTCACTGCGGCCGCTCGTCTCATAACCCAGATCCTGAAGATCCACCTGCACCTGTTTACTGTCCTGCTGGACGGCACTCTCGGCTGACAGAGACAAAACAAGTCAGCACATAGCACAGGTGTGTGTGAGAGAGAGTATGAGTGTGTGTGTCCTCACTCAGCAGTTCTCTGTAGTCTTTCAGCTGTTCGGCCTGCGCTTGCACCGTCGCCTCAGACACCATCAGTCTCTCCTGCAGCTCGCGGCTCTCCTGACGACTCACAGCAAGGTCGCTACGGAGACGCTCCGCCTGCTCCCTAAGCCCCGCCTCCACGTGCTGCCAGAACCCGACGGCTCCGCCTCCTCCTGCGCTTGAACCGCCGCTGTCGCCCTCAACCTCCCGCTCCATTTCTACATCCTGATCACAAAACAAACACACAAACTCCATGTTCTAACCTGAACATTTTAGTGCTACTCTCTGCACTTCGCTGTACTTAAAATAAACCTGGTCAGGGTTAGCCAGTGCTAGTTATTCGGAGGATGCATGATTTATTACCTGAACTTTGTGATGGGCCGCAGCTCTGTGAGACAGCAGAGCACCAAGGTCCAGAGAATGTGGCCTGGTGCACCTCCTCTTCCACCTCCCCTCCCGCAGCTTCACACTCGGGGGCCCACGCTTGCCGTGAGGGGCCCTGACATCTTCCCCTTCCTCTCCATCTTCATCCTCATATTCTTCTTCCTCCTCCTCCTCTCGGAACGTACGGTAGACGCTCTGAGGCTCATGGGAGTTTGGCCGATCTGTTTCACGCTTCTCCAACCCTCGACACCTGACAGATTCCTCATCCTCCGCTCCTAACCCAGGCTCGTTGTCTTTCGGACTCCTGCGAGAGCAACGATACGATCACATCAGAGCAGGAAGACGTCAGCAAACAGAAGCGATCTGAAGGTGATGGATGTTAGTACCTGGAGCGAGCGAGTGAGGAGAAGCCCGTCGCTTCACGCGTCTCGCTTTCGTCTCGGTTTCCCCCCTCTGATGCATTGTGGGACATCACCGCCCAGCTTCCCGCTCTGTCAAACTCCTCAGATCTCTGTCAGGAGAGAACAGTGAGCTCTGAGCTACGTTAACCACATACAAACGTTAAAGACTCCATGAAATGGCTCAGTGAGCACCGTTTTGTTTCCAATGCGTGTTGATGTATTTCCTGTTAACACAGGAAGTCAGGTGGAACATATCAAAGGAATGAGCCCATTTCTAAAGAATATTATATCTCATAAAGGAAGGCTTTAGATTTTAAATGTGTATACGAGTTAAAGGCCCTGTCTTTTAGAAGTACGCTAGCATTGGAGGTAAAGCAGCTTTCAAGCCACAGATGTGAATTTAATGGCACAAAAATATGGGACCCAATATCTAAAGGATGGTGTGGCCTTTATCTGGTCCAGTAATTGAAAGGTCTGAACCACAGATGGGTGACCAAACTCTGAACTTTATCAGAAACCACTTTATAGAAAACACTCTGAAAAGGAACGTTTGCTCATTAAGAGGCGTTTCTCCAGCTGATTTCTTCTTACCGGTGAGCTCGCCAGACTCTGAGCTGTCAGTTTGGTGTCATCGTCCTCGATGCTGTCCGTGAACTCTTCACTGCTGCTGCCGTCACGATCATCATCTTCATCTTCATCACTGCTGGATTCTAGAAGGAAACATGACAGACACTAAGATTCCTCTTTATTCATCTTTCTTTTATTTGTGTCTGTTTCTCTGTTGTCCAGTCGTCGTCTCATTCTGATTCTCTGTTTTTCCAGAGCCGAATCATCAGCTGACCTGCCTAACGTCTGTCCGTCCAGCTGCCTTTCCTTCCTTCCTTCATCACCACTCCCATCATACTGAGCGTTAAAGGGAGAGTTCACACAAAAACAGACATTCTGTCATAATTACCTTACTCTGTCATTCAAACCCATATGACTTTTATTAAAGGAACACAAAAGAACATTTGTCATGTTTTATTCTCTCCATACAATAAAGGTAAATGGGATTCAATGTTATTTTTACCCCAACATTTCTCCAAATATCTTTGTGTTCCACAGATCTAAAAAGATCAAAAATGACACGAAAGCTAAGTAAATGACAGAATCTTTTTTGGGTGGACTGTCCCTTTAAAAGTCACATTCTGCTCTGTTATTCTGGTTACATAACCTGAGTTTACATGAAAGTTCTGAAACTACAGCAGCAGAGAGAGAGAATAGACAGAAAGAAAGAAAGAAAGAAAGAAAGAAAGAAAGGTTTATTACTGTAGTACTGCTAGATTATGAAACGATCACTAACCTGGAATCTGGCGTTTCAGTTTGTAAATGTGACACTAGAGATCAAACTGTGATTTATTCCACCTTCAGTAACACTCATAATAAAGGGTTATTGGAGGCATATTATGGGGTCTATCAAATATTCTCTTTCAGATGTGTATAAAGCTGATAATGTGACTAACTGTATGAATGGAGTATTTATGGAGTATCATAAAGGATAGATAAATACAAATTAAGCGTTTCATATTAATAATAGTACAAAGACCCAGAGACGGTGTAATAAAGTCACTTCTGCTTGGCTAATTTAAGAGGTGACAGGTTCACAAAGCCTCCGTTAGAGTCCAAACCAGCTGCATTAATGGTCACCTTTACAACAGGAAGTACATACAGTAGTACATCTGGTGAACTCTGACCTGCAGATTCATGATTTACACACAAAACTAATACAGAATCTACATGTCAGATCAAGCTTTAGACTCAAAGACAAATCTTAAGCTGCAGGTATGGAATGTTTATAGAGGACAATGTCCACATTCTCAATGTATATTTACTTGTGTTTTATTACTGATTAAAAGCAAAATCCTTAAAGTGCAACATTATAACCCGTCTCTCAGTTTCCAAAGTAATCATGCTTGATCAGAGCGTCTCGTGTCTCGTCTGAGGATGACGATTTCTGTGAGATGCTGTGATTTACTGTATGTGTAATGCAGTTTATTGAACAAAACGAGTTTAACAGCAGATCTGCTTTCTTTGGTGTTTGGCTTCCTTTCAGATGTTGAATTTACTTATTTAGCTAATGATTTTAATTCACCATATCGTCACCAAACCACACAAAGTCACAGCCATGCAGACATGTGATGCATGAACGCTCCGCATGCACGTGTGAATGAGTTTGTTTGGTTAATTATCATCAAAATGTTTGATTAAAAAACACAATTGAATATTAGTGGAAATTAAACGACAATAAATGACACTGAACACTCTTCAGTCTTTTCTGAAGAATACTCACCTGTGATGTTTTTATGTCAAATCAGTACTAGTTTTAGTTTATCTTCTAATAATCTAAAGGAAAGTGAGGAATCACCTCTATCCTGATTAAAAATGATTTCTTATTGTTCAAAACAGATAATACTACTAGTAATAATAATAATAATAATAATTATAATAAATTAAAACAGAATAAAATAAAATACAAAAGATTCCGGCCAAAAATCTGGTTATATTTATTTCTTTCCAGATTGAAGTACATTAAATAGACTTCATATTTCCATAAACAAGAACAAACCAAGCTAAATGATGCATTAAAGTCAGTCTCATTTGGCACTAAAATATCGGCCCGTACAGTTCCAGTCACAGAAAAAAGGCTTGAAGTGCTTAAAGTTACAAAGCCAAACTACTGCTACTCTGACATGCAGCGCATGCGGCGTCGCACACAGTCGAGGGAACAGTCCGATTCTACATTTGATCTGATGAGTTTGGTCTCAGAAAAGGTGGCTGTGTAATTCATATGGAACATAAAGGCATTTCTGGAACTCAAATTCATGAATGAGGCAGACAGTACATAAAACATCACACCACTGACAGGCAAACATCATCTGGATAAATGAATAACACACACACACACACACACACACACACACACACACACACACACACACACACACACACACACACAAACGAATCAACCAGAGTTCTGCTCATCATGAGTCTTCATGCTCGACTAGCGTTTCAACGTTGGGTTAGCGGTTCATTCAGAGTTAGCGTCAGCAGGCCCGCCGGCCAAACTCTGCTGTGTCCCACCTCCATAGTCGGCCTGAACCAGTGCGGCCCGGTCCACCGCCAGCGCCGTTTTGCGGGTCCTCGCCAGGGTCTCTTCCAGCTGTTTGCGCAGCGCCTGAAGCGAGTCCAGCTGGGCGTGTAGCGCTCGAGTCTTCTTCTCAGCGCTGCTAACGACACAGATGCGTTAGAACAGAACGACTGACACACTGATGATTTCACAGCTTCCAGCAGCACTTCGGCTCTTAAAGGAAGAGTTCAGGTAACGGTGAACATTCTGTCAACACGCACTCGCCCGTGTCGTCATACAGACTTACTTTCTTCTGTGGAACACAAAAAGAGATGTTTTTAATCAATGCTGTTTCACGTAACCGCTTTCAGCGTGACGCACAGGTTTCAGTGGGTTCTGAAAGCTCACGGATGTTTTCTGCGATTCAGTTTTTAAGTGCATGAAACTTCAGTTTCAAAAACTGCAGCACGAATCTGCAGTAGCTCTTTTGAGATCCGTAGAAAAAACAGATCTAGAGTCATAAGGATCTGGAGCGCAGCGACGGTAAACGAATGACAGAACTTTCCTGAACTCCTCTAATTCATGCGTGTTCCTAAATTAAAATGGCACAATTTTGACAACACATTCATACACACACAGATCAACATGATTTATGATGGATTTAAACGCAGAGCGCGGTGTGAACGAACTGGAGTTCTGACCTGTCATCCTGACTCTGGATGCGTCTGAGCTTCTGATAAACCTCCTTCTCGGCTCTCAGAGCTTCATTCAGCTCCTGCTGCTCCGACACGAGCTCCTGCAGGACACACTGACACACACACACACACACACACACACACACACACACACACACACACACACACACACACACACACACACACAACAGAACATAAGCACACACACATTCACACTTATATGCGTGTACAGGCCAGTGTCTCGTGATGTTACCTGCTGATT
>NC_133370.1:37421-84594 GCF_049309525.1 Garra rufa
ACACACACATATAGAGACACACACACACACACACACACACACACACACACACACACACACACATATAGAGACACACACACACACACACACACACACACACACACATATAGAGACACACACACACACACACCACACACACACACACACACACATATAGAGACACACACACACACACACACACACACACACACACACACACACACACTCGTCATATTTGTGCCGTAGCTCAGAATGGCTCACGCCGCTGTGTCTGTAAGCGTGTTCATCTGTGAGCTGCTTTTAAAAAGGAATGAGGATCATAAGATCAGATAACCAGCTATTAAACCGGTCACACCCGTCTCTCCCTCGTCCCCATGAGCACAGACACAGGAGGATGAATGTAGACGGATAAGAGACAGACAGATGTACGTACAGCGCTTTATCCAGCAGTTGCTGTTTTTCCTGCAGCTCCTGTTTCAGACTTTCCACCTCCACCTTCAGCTCGATGTTCTGGAACAAACCAAACATCTTTAAATGTTTGTTCACACGACAGCAGAAGATGACAGTTCTTCATATCAGCAGATGAAACACTCACACTCAGCAGGAACACTCTCACATTACCCTTCAAATGATACCCGTGTGTGTGTGTGTGTGTGTGTGTGTGTGTGTGTGTGTGTGTGTGTGTGTGTGTGTGTGTGTGTGTGTGTCTCTCTATATGTGTGTGTGTGTGTGTGTGAGATTAATCAGTGTCCTTTAACAGGCGGTTCTGGCATCTCACAGGTTATTTTTAGTGGACTGGAATGCGGCGCTGATACTAAAGCACAAGTGAAGTGAACAGCTGTCGACTGTTTACCTGCTGAAACACACACGTGACCAGCACTAGTGCGTTATGTACCAGAACGTTCAGAAGGGTTTTTGTAGAACTGTATGTAAACTCTTTAGTAATTCCTCATGAGCTCTGAGACACTTTCAAGAAAAGTTCTGAAGATGTGTATTTTTTAGTTGTTGTTGCAGAGGACATCTGATCAGCAACGCGTCACAAGCATAAAATCACCCTAACCACTTCAGACGGACACTGCTCTCACTCGACCCACACTAATGTCACACGGCAGTGAAGAAATGGGACCCTGGACCACAAAACCAGTCCAAAGGTTTCTTTATCTGAATAAATAAGCTTTCCATTGATGTATGGTTTGTTAGACAATATTTGATCGAGATTCAGAAAATCTGGAATCTGAGGGTGCAAAAAAAAACACATAAAAATTTGCCTTTAAAGTTGTCCAGATGAAGTTCTTAGCAATGCATATTACTAATCAAAAATTAAGTTTTGATATATATTCCATTTTACAAAATTGACAAAATATCTTCATGAAACATGATCTTAATATCCTAATGATTTCTGGTATAAAAGAAAAATCAATCATTTTGACTCATACAATGTATTTTTGGCTTTTGCTACAAATATACCTGTGCTACTTGAGATTTTATGGTCTAGGGTCACAAATCATGTTTACATTAGCTTAGATTTAGATAACCTAACCCTAATACATATCACTTACTTTAATCCCCAAACGTTTATGCATATTAGCCTGTATTTCAATATCCTGCAGCATGTTTAGTATAGTATATGGTTTAGTGAGGGATTTTTAATCAATTGTTATATTGTTTTCAGCAAATAACTAATATACATATACTCAAAGACTTAGTTTAACATGAGAAAAACAGCACACAACGCCATTACTGATCATGTAATGAACAACATGATGCTTCCAAAACGATTAAAAGTAATTCTTGTGATTTTACCAAAATCAATGTAGCAGCGTAATTACATTCAACAGGTACAATCAGCAGATTTTAACAAAAAACTATGTTGAATATCATCAAATAAAAAGACGTTCAGGATTAACAAATTGACGTTTTTCTGTGTAAGTACAACTAAATCTCTTTCACACGACCCGCGGATCCGTCCCAGATCTTACGGGAACGTCCGCTTCTGCACTATGACCTGCATTTTATGAACATTTTTTTTTAATGTACAAAGGTCCTAAACAAATTAAATTATATTTATATTATCATTATTATTGATAAATCTTTAGGGTATTATATTTGCATGTTAACTCCGCTGCTGACGTTCATCACTTTAATCGCACAGACAGCGGATCTGAAGGCGTCCGTCGTCTCACCGTTCTGTAGATCTCATCGCTGCTGTCCTCAAACTTCTGCTGGATCCGCTCCTCCAGGAAGTAGATGCGCAGCTTGAGGCTGAAGTTCTCCTTCTTCAGGTCATTGAGGTGCTGTGAGAGAGTTCGGTAAGTGTTAGACATGTCCGGCGGGAGTGTGTGTGTGTGTGTGTGTGTGTGTGTGTCGATCATCACACCGTCCGTCTGCCGGCGCTCGCACACATCACACTAATCGAACACAACTACAACAGAACGAAACTAACGAAAGATCCACAGCTACGTGACGATCACATTCACCCGCCATCTTCACGCTCAAACACACAGAGAACGAGGGGCCGCTACAAGGGCCCGGGGCCGCAGAGCCGTGACTCCATGATGAGCTTTAGGACGGAGATAGAGACGGCAGAGCTTTTTTTACTCTGGAAGAAATCCCAGGAATCCCTGACAGCCCACAGACGAGCCAACCGGAGGACGGGCCGCGGTCACGCGGGACACGATCAGAGCGGGTTCAGACGGAGGTGAGATCACATGACTACGATTATGAACAGACTGGACTCGGTCCATCACGGACGGACGCTCAGAAACCGACTCACTAATAATAACTGGCCCTGAGGAGCGGCAGGAGGAACCGTCCCAGCAGCGCTTCACGTGTGTTTATTCCAGACTCCCCTCAGATAACCCTCCTGAAGTCCATCTGGAGTCCCACAGCCGCCGTCCGTCCGTCCGTCCCATCTCTGGTCTGATTGTGTTACGTAACTCTGAACCAGCTGCTGTCAAACTCTTCCTGGCATCACTGTGTGTTTTAGGCCCTGGAGAACAACTTCTATAAATACACCAGCAGTCAGACACACCTGCTGCCATTCCCCTCACGCCAGAATAACAGTGATGATGATGATGATGATGATGATGATGATGATGATGATGATGATGATGAAGACTCTGGAATCACACTAATGCAAGTCTTCCAGTCTTCAGTGTTACATGATCCTTCAGAAATCATTCTAATATGCCGATTTGCTGCTCAAGAAACATTTCTGATTATGATCAATGTTGAAAACATTTTTGCCTTGGTGAGCAGAACAGACTTATTTAAAAAACAAACTTAGTTATTCCAAACTTTTGACCGCTCATGTACATCCATAGGCACAATATCAAGCACTGAATCAATCAGAAGGTGTTTTAAGCTCATGAGAAACTGTCTTACACTCATCATCTGCTGTTGTTTAAAGTGTAAATGTGTTTTCCTCAAGAATGAGCTCAGAATCCAGCAGCAGAGACAAAACTAGTGACTAGTATTTCTGTACCTTACAGCAAAACTCAGAGACGCGCCATTGTTGGACAGCTAGCAGCCCCCCTCACCCCCAACAATGAGAAACGGCCAATCTGTCCCCCATTATTTGAAATGATCGCACTAATCTGCTTTACTCTATTACACAGCGCTCTGGATGACAAAACCTTCAGCAGGGTTACTGCTCTCATCAATGTCAAAATAATTAAGATGGCCAAAGTAGGCAAGGTTTACTGTATAAATCAGAGGTCTCAAACTCAATTCCTGGAGGGCCGCAGCTCAGCTCACACCTGCTTGGAGTTTCTAGTAATCCTGAAGATCTCGATTAGCTGGATCAGGTGTGTTTGATTAGGGTTGGAGTGAAAATGTGCAGAGCTGTGGCCCTCCAGGAATTGAGTTTGAGACCAGTGGTATAAATACTATTAACCCTAAATATGTGTATGTGTATATACTGTATATATATTTGGTCCCCCCAATGTTGAAAAGATGGTTACAGCCTTGGACGGGTGTGTAAATGCTGCTCAGAGTCAGCACAGACGTCTCTCACTGATGCTACAAGCAAACAAAGATGTGATCCAGCAGACAGCAGAGGGTGGCACTAGAGAGCAACACAGATTCAGAACACAAACGGTTTCATTTACTCCATCGTGGATCTGTGATAGACAACCGCGTGTTCCCTTGCCACTGTTTTAGTTCACTGATGAAAATGGTTTCATTTGATCCATTATTTATATATATATAGCTGAACCGCTGCAGACAAAGTCAGAAGATCTCACCTGTTCAAATTCCCTCAGTGGGTGCGTCTGAAGAGGAACTTTATCAGTGTCTTCATTTAGACAATCTACAAACACACAAATGCTTGTTAAACTATATTTATTCAACTATATGTATTGATTTAGTGTGTGCGTGTGTTTTACCTGTCATGTAACCAGCAGCTCTGCACTCATTATCCTCTTCATCCACAACAAAATCTCTGAGAAAAACAGAACAGGAATCCAAAAATCAATAATAAATTATGCGTTCATTACTGAACTATTTTTGTTGCTGTTTTTTAGCAGAGCTGGAAAGTAAAGAAAACAATCAAACAAAACAGAGAACAATAAATTCTTCCCTGTTTTGACCAGGAAAATCCAGCCTGAATGAAGAAACTGTTAGCTATGATGAAACATCAACAGATTCAGTATAAAATGACATTTAAGGTCTTTTATTTCACTTAAAACTCAAGCCACATCACCAGCACAAACAGATTAAATAAAGAACAGTAATTAAAGAGCAAAGACACACCACATCTGGACATTATTTCAAGTAACTAAACATTAAAGGAACATTATGTAAGAAATTTATGTCAGTCAATCATAAAATGGCCCTAACATGTCACTAGACATTAAGAAATCATGTTCATTTCAAATACTTATATCACTGACAACAGTGGTCTGGCCAGGATGTTGTCATTTAAAAGTGCAAGTTGCAGCCCTCAACTGATGTTATTGTTGTCGTTTTGTGTTTTGGTCTGAGGCTCCACCCTCCAGCTATCCACCAATCACGAAGTCAGTAGAGTTTCGTGAGACGGGTTGCCAGCTCTGCTCTAGTTAGTTACAGCTGCTGCTAAGAACGAGTCGGAAAAACATGTATAAAGTTACGAAACCTAAAAGACCTCGTTATGAATCCAAAGAACGTCGTGACAAAGTCCGAAATAAAACAAGGATTTGTATAGGAGATGCCTTTGACAGATGGAGACGGCTGAAAACAGACACGAATTTGAAGACAGATGCCAACGTTGCTAATTTTCTCCTGGACAGGTAACGTTAAGATTCATCTATGTTTGGCTAACTTACTTGTACTTAATGTAAATAGACATTTCAAATATTCACGACAGACGAACAAAGGTATATATGTTCGTGCAAAGTAACGTAGCGCATATGGAGGAGGTGGGGTCATCGAATTGAAAAGGTAAGGAATTGTTTGGCCAGACTCCAGCTGGTCCAAAATGCAGCAGCTAGAGTTCTTACTAGAACCAGAAAGTATGAGCATATTAGCCCGGTTCTGTCAGCACTGCATTGGCTCCCTATAAAACATCGTATAGATTTTAAAATCTTGCTAATTACTTATAAAGCCCTCAATGGTTTAGCTCCTCAGTACTTGAACGAGCTCCTATCGTATTATAGTCCTTCACGTCCGCTGCGTTCTCAAAATTCTGGCAATTTGATAATACCTAGAATATCAAAATCAACTGCCGGCGGCAGATCATTTTCTTATCTAGCACCTAAACTCTGGAACAATCTACCTAACACTGTTCGGGAGGCAGACACACTCTGTCAGTTTAAATCTAGATTAAAGACACATCTCTTTAACCTGGCTTACACATAAAACATTAACACATTTCTATAATTCAAATCCGTTAAAGGATTGTTAGGCTGCATTAATTAGGTCAACCGGAACCGAAAACACCTTCCATAACATCTGATGCACTCGCTGCATCGTAAAAAGAATGGCATCTACGCTAATATTAGTCTGTTTCATTCTTATTCCGAGGTCACCGTAGCCACCAGATCCAGCCTGTATCCAGATCAGATGGTCACTCCAGTCCCCCGGATCCAGTCCGCACCAGCTTAGATCATGGATCACCACCTGGAGATGACTTCAATAGCCGTGGATGTCAACCAGATGAGCTCCAGAGACGGATCATCAATAAAGACCTCGCCAACCTTGACGGCCATCGGCGCTACACCACAGGATCCTGATGAGTTCTCTACAATCAGACATTGGTACAAACTGTTGTTTGGTCTGGCCAGAGGAGAACTGGTCCCCCGACTGAGCCTGGTTTCTCCCAAGGTTTTTTTCTCCATCTCTGTCACCTGTGGAGTTTTGGTTCCTTGCCGCTGTCGCCTCTGGCTTGCTTAGTTGGGGACATTTTCCAGCGATATCGTATACTATTTGAACTGAACTGACGATGATATCACTGAATTCATTGATGAACTGCCTTTAACTGAAAATTGATTATCTTCAATAATGCGTTACTTACACACTATTGTTCTGTTTAAATACTGTGCAGTTGCTTTGACACAATCTGTATTGTAAAAGGCGCTATATAAATAAAGGTGACTTGACTTGACTTGACTTGACTTGTTTGGAAAATAGAAACAGCGAGTCGTCATTGCTAACATTATCAATGCATTATCAGAGCCCGTTTCTCTGTCATTATGCTGAAACGCCGAGGAAAACAACATTAGCACGTCGATTATGGCAATGTGAAACGTAATTGAGACGTATTGAGTAGCCTAACGTTACCTCGGTAAAAACGAATGAAAGAAGGAATTGACCCTCGACTTTTGGATGCTATATTCTACCATGTTTGTTGGTGTAGGCTAAAGCCCCGTGCTGCCGTACACAGTGGATTTTCCACGGGCGCCCGTGCTAAATGCGTTTTATAAAAAGCTTTATAAAACGGTTAGTTCCATTCCTCAATTCTGATTGGTCAGCAGCTGTGTCGTATTCATGATACGGCACTGCTATGACCGCTTCACTCAACGGTTTTGTGTATCATTGAACCTCCTTAGCAACCACCCTTAGCAACGTAAACACAGCTGCAGCAGTTAGGGACTACTTTTTACAGCGGAAGGCAGTTAATGATTTTACTTTATGAAAACGTACAACCTAATATATATAAATTAATATATATTTTTGATATTAATATTTTTATTGTGTGGTAACCGTTTTATAAAAGCAATAAGGTACTTGAGGCTGTGCTGTATCGTGAATAAATCACGGCTGAAGGGGTTCCTAACAACGCCCTTCAGCCGTGATTTATTCACGATACAGCACGGCCTCTCGTACCTTATTGCTTAATTATATCGCACCACTAGCAGGGTATGAAAACAATCAATGTTCCGACTGAAATGTGGTATTACAGTGCATCTTTACGAAATATTTGGCTAATCGCCTAATTACTTCACAAAACATCTCTCGTGAACATAAACATAAGTAACAGAAGAAAAAAAACTTATTGTGTAGAACTTGCCATTGGAAGCTCCTTGTAGCAGCCTACAGTCCTGCTGGATCCTGCAGCTTATCTGGCAACCTGGAGTCAGGGGGGATACACCGTTCTACAGTATTTAGAAAGTGATTGCAGTACCAGTTTTGGCCACAATCCTACATATTGTTCCTTTAAAGCTCTGCACGGCACATTTATCAAGTTTATGAAACCCTTCTAAAATCGTATCTCCTTTAAACATAATCTTGTAAAATTAAAAAAAATAATAATAATTATATATATATATAGGGGTGGGCGGTACACCGGTGTCATAGTCAGCACCGGTGTGACATTGCGCCACGACATGGATTTTCTAATACCGTTAATACCGTAATAAATCAATTATGTGCCTCGAACGGCTGCATTTACATCAATAATAGCTCATTCTAAATAATAAGGCATTAAATTTTCTTCAAACGTTCAGTTGTGGTCTGAATACCTGTCCTTATACTATATATCTTGTTGTAAATAAAGTAAAACATATTTGTATCAGCTCTGCAGGTGGTAGGTAAAAGGGGAGTGGCCATTAAACGACTGGTAAAACACTGTGAAGAAAGGTCGGGACTTTTCCCGGCGGCCGGCCGAAGGATTTACACAGCGGATCACAAATTGAGCGGCGCGAGGCGAACGCGACCGGCCTGTTTACTTTTACTTTCGATTTTGCGATAACGCACACTCTGTGTAAAGGGAGCAGCACATCTTATAATGTTAATAGATATTTGTCAGTGAGTACAAGATTGCAGCAAATCCTCCAGTCTATGTTTGTCATCTCTCTTTACTTTCGACCCGTGATCATTCAAATCTAAAGGTCATTGTACACTAGGGGTGGGAAAAAAAATCGATATTGCAATATATTGTTGTGCTCTCTGTCGCAATAAATAATCGATACACTAACGGCCAATATCGATATTTTATTACAACACAAATGATTAATTTACCCGTCGTCAGTGTCACTGTCACTACCCAATATCTACCATTCTGTTTGCGGGGGGCGCTGTTCGAGTAAATAGGCGTAAAGTGGCGGAAGCAGCGGCCAGTGAAGAACACAAGTTATCTTACAACATCAGAGAAGAAGCGCAGAAAAAAAGAGAAGTGAGAAGAATGGCGGAAGATAACGAAAAACAAATCAAAGACGCACCCGCTAGTTGAGCATGCTGATCAGTTACGCCTGTTTCACACATACTCCGTCTGCAGTGCGTATGCGTTGAGTATTTTTTTCCGCACCCATGTTAACGGATTAGAGCGTTCACACTGCACGCGGTTGCTGTGCAAGTGCATTGAATAATACGTTGTTTAATATACGTTGAGTTTAAACGTGAATATATCTAGAATTGTATTAGTGTACTGTGATAAAAGAGTATCACAATGCTGAAAAAGCACGTTTGTATTTGAAATCAAAATAACGGATAAATGGTGTGTTTGTGGTAAACAGCCGCGGATCAGGAACGGACTGCAAACGCGTCCGTGCTGCTACTGCATCGCATACGTAACGCACACGGACTGCATACACACTGCAGATGGAGTATGTGTGAAACAGGCGTTAGTGTTCCTCAAGAAGAATATGCCTTGATGAGACCACTGTCCAGGTTAACATAAAGCACTTTACAGTAACTTACTACTGACGTTTCAGTATCATGGTTTACACATGTTAGTTAATGTTCATGTTGTTTTTTAATGTTCAGGCACTTTTATCTGTCTAGCTGTACAGTGTTTACATTTAAGACCAGGAGGCAGTGAGTTATTATGCAAATGCATATTTCTTTGCACAGTGTTGGAAATGTTGGCATTAATAAATGCATAAGATTTCCTTATTATGGGTATTTTTTTTCTTTTTCAGTCACATATATCGTGATATATCGTTGATGAAATTTCTTCCAATATATTGAATATCGTAGATATCGTGAATCGCGATATTATCGATATCGTGGGCCACATATCGCCACAGAATTGAATCGTGAGCTACCTGTATCGTCCCACCCCTATTGTACACTGAGTCCGATTTTCGTATGCATTTTTTTTTAGTTTTCTCATATTCGCCATCCTTATCAAAATGCTTATTATGGATGCGAAAATGCAGAAAATCAAACACGATCCGAATTTTTTTATGACGGACGAAAGTTTCAGAGGCAGTGTGTAAACTCGATTAACATAACCTGTATTTTTTTTTAACGTGCAAAAATCTCGGACGAAAATTTCGTACTCATGTGTGCAATGACATTAGATGCGTTCGACTTCGTGCGGCGCTGCGCAGACCGATCGGCGGCTGACTTGAAGTAGTGCATGCCGGTTAGAAATTTTGTCCGACTTGAACCGGCGCCGACGCCACGTGACGTTCACGTGTGGCATCAAAGTAACGCGAGAGCGTTTCGAGAACAGCCGGCTTGCTCAGCCAGCGCAGCATTTCAGAAGGGACTGCGCCAGACTGTGATGACGTCACAGCTTCTCACGATTGGCCACATTCACCACATGACCATGATCACGCGTGTTTCGTGCAGAACAAATAAATTTGCATGCCATTTCGTAAATAGTTTACGATCTTTTGACTGCAGTACATTTTATTCCCTTAAATTCTTTATATTGGATTTGTGCATAAGTTTATTACTGTACTTTTTTCATAGAGACCACTTATAGTATTCAGCTGCATATTTAAGTAATATTTTTTATGGAATAACTAAAATGTCACAGACATGTAATGTAATGTGGTCAACATTGATTGATGCTGAAATCTGTAGTTGCTGCTTCACTTGGATGTGCTGCATTTCTTCCAACAAAAAAGGTATTTCTATAGCTTCCAATTCATCTGCAATAAAGTAGGCAAACGCCACATGATCTGCCATGTTTGAGGGAGCAACGAGATCTCCAACTTGTCGGCTCCGTTTTCAGCTCCTCCCCGACTGCTTTCGGCTAATCTCGCCGATCGGTCTGCGCAGCGCAGCATGAGCTCAAACACACCTATTAACTCCAGCAGCTGGTGTTGATGCAGGGTTGCCAAGTCCGCATTTTTCCCCACAGAATTGGTCTACTTTTAAACTGTTGCCATGGGTTGATTTCCCCCAATTATTAAAAGGTTTTAAATATTGCAGAAAATATTTTCAATAAAAAATAGTTTTTTTGTTGTACACTGTTAAGTAAGATCTTTAGGTTTTTTGCAAAATAAATATGTTGAGAATGCATAATACTCTCCCATGTCTCTTTTTGATAAGGATACTTACCATTTACTTATTATATTATAAAAATATTAACTTTATTCACATACTAAAGGGACAGGACAGGCTACTCCTCCCAAAATGTACCAAAAAAAGTAATACCGTGATATTATACCGTCACCGTTCAAAAGATGAAAAATACCGTGATATTAATTTCAGGTCATATCGCCCACCCCTTATATATATAATTAGGCATTGGTACTATTTAAATTATTTAAACATTGTATAACTACTGACCCAAATACAAACACATCTGAACATTTCACAGCATGGCCGTACAGACATCGTGTAAATATATCATCCACTGTCTTTAGATACATCATCATCATCATCATCATCATCATCATCATCATCAGTGATCAGTACTGAAAGCCTCATGTCCCGAGGCCAATTTCACTAATAACAGATCAATGTCCTGCAGACATCAGCCTTGAACTTCAATTAAACAAGTCAAATTAAAGATTTAGATCGAACCCGCGGCTCTTTCAATGCTCTTGTGCGGCTCTTCAATCCGTCCACATGTTCTGTGTTTACAATCGCAGTTTATTTTTAAAATGTTGAAACTTAATTTCGCAATAAATGGGTATGTATTTAAATGCATTTGCTGAGTCTAATTTGGATTTTTATTTATTTATTTATTTATTTTACTCAACCTCTCATGCGATTTAACAGACATTAGCTAATTGACTAACACGAGTGATGTGCAGTTTGTTAACAGTTTGTCATGGCAGAGTCAGGGAAGCGTACAGCTAAACGTAAATACAAAGATGAGTCAAGTAAAAGGAGGTAGGCTGTTTTAAATCCATGAAAGCTATTGCATTATATAATTAGGTGTATAAGTTATTGTGACAAATATACTGTTGTTTGCGCATCTGTTGTGTGGCTCTTTGCAGTGATAAAGGTTTTTTTTTGTCTCATCATGCCTAACAGGTTCGCCACCCCTGATTTAGATCAATCACAGAATGAATCGATACTTTCATTAAATCAATTATTTCAATAATTTGTTTCAAAAAGTGAAACTTGTATGTTATATTAGTTCACTACACACAAAGTGAAATATTTCAAGCCTTTGTTTCAATTTAAAGCTTTTCAATTTGTTTCAATGGATTAAAGATAAAAAAAAAACAAATCCAGTATTTCACAAAATTAGAATATCATGACAAAGTTCAACATTGTAGGCTCCCTGTGTCCCAATCTAGTCAGCTAATTAACGCAAAACACCTGAAAAGGTTTCCTCAGCCTTTAAATTGTCTCAGTCTGGCTTAGTAGGATTCAGAATCAAGGGGAAGACTGCTGACTTGACGCTTGTGCAGAAGACCATCATTCACACCCTCCATAAGGAGGAAAATCTCAAAAGGCAATTGCAAAAGAAGCTGGATGCTCACAGAGCGCAGTATGGAAGTATATTAACAGAGTGCGAAGAGGAAGGGAAAAATGTGGTGCACAAGTGGCAGGGATGACCGTAGCCTTGAGAGGATTGTCAAGCAAGGGAGTTTCAGAAATCTGGGGGAGCTTCATAAGGAGTGGACTGAGGCTGGAGAACCACCACATACAGACGTCTGCATGACAGCGGCTACAGCTGGAGAATTCACTCCTGAACCAAAAACAACATCAGAAACATCTGTGCTGGGCTGAGGAGAAAAAGTACTGGTCTGTTGCCCAGTGGTCCCAACTCCTGTTTTCAGATGAAAGCAAATTTTGCATTTGATTTGGAAATCAAGGTCCCAGAGTCTGGAGGAAGACCAGAGAGGCACAAAAGTCAAGCTGCTTAAAGTCCAGTGTTTAGTTTCCACAGTCAGTGATGGTTTGGGGAGCATGTCGTCTGCTGCTGGGTCCATTGTCTTTTATCAAGTCCACAGTCAACGCAGCTGTCTACCAGGACATTTTAGAGCATTTCATGCTTCCTGCTGCCGACAAGCTTTTTGGAGATGATACTTTCCAGCAGGATTTGGCACCTGCCCACAAACTACCAGTACCTGGTTTAATAGCCATGGAATAACTGGACTTGATTGGCTGGCAAACTGGCCTGACTTAAACCCCATTGAAAATCTATGGAGTATTGTCAAAAGGAAGATGAGGGAACAGAGACCTCGAAATGCAGACGAGCTGAAGGCCAATATCAAAGCAACTTGGGCTCCATAACACCTCAACTGTGTCAAAGGCTGATCGCCACCTTGATGCTGGAATTAGTACTGAGGACATAATTCAGTACATTAACACACTTTCAGAAGGCCAGTATGTGTTTAAGATCCTTTTTTATTGGTCACATGAAATATTCTAATTTGGTAAAATACTGGATTTGGTCTTTAATCCATAATCATCCAAATTGAAACAAATAAAGTCTTGAAATATTTCACTTTGTGTGTAGTGAACTAATATAACATACAAGTTTCACTATTTGAAACAAATTATTGAAATAAATGGACTTTCCCTCGATATTCTAATTTTTTAGCACATACCTGTATTTCAATGTTTCATCAAAACATTTGCCTGACTAAACAACAGCTGAACATTTACAGAAAACACACAGCAGCTCCAAATGAACAAACATTGTAAAGAACTGAAGCACATCAGAGTAAACCAGCAGTTTGAGTTCGGCTCACAGTGACACTCGTTTCCGTTGTAGTACACATGTCATTATACACATTTGAGTTCTCATAAACCATATATACCAGAACACACACTAGAGTCAGGTGTAAATGAGAGCATTTACATTCAACATACACACATAGTTCATCTGAAAGCCTCTCCTGGATCTCAAATGTTAATCTTGAAGAAATACACCACAAAGATCTGTTAAAACACAAAAGTCTGCGATCACAAGATCTCCATCTGAACTCAAAACTGATCTGAGCTGCTTTATATCTCTGAGCTCTTACTGAGTCACAAGTACAGACTCAATTGGCTCTGATTTGATTCAGCAGAACCATCCGAGACAAAGCTGATCCTGCCATGAAACATAAATGAGAGCTCAACAAAGCAACAGTGCGTTCCTCTGGGTTTGGACCATTTTACATGCACATCTGCAATAATGAACTCATAAATCTGGCATATTTCTCTTTCCATTAACAAATGAATGCACATTTCTATCACCATGCTCTGTGGTGGTGAACATCAGCACTGCTGCCAGGCTTTTCTCATCGTGTTTCTGATGGAGAGGCGGTGAATCACATCTTTCTCTCCTCTAACTGCTGTAATCGTCCGTCTGTATTTCACTCTTCTCTGGAAGGCCGTGAGAAGCCAATAATGGAGTTGAAAAAGCAGTGAGAATGCAAAAACCGTATCACGTGAATGACAGATCACTGCAGCTCCGGTGGATTGATCAATCATGTCTGATCAGGTTTACAGCACTGCTTATGAGATGAAGATGATGGAGGATCTCTGAATCAGTCAAATATACAGTTTGCATTATCTGATGAACGGATACTATAGATATAATGTATTTCTCTCAGACTTGAATCAGGTGCGTCTGCAGTCATGCATTGATCTCCTCTAGAAATGAACCTCTAAAACCCTCATCAAAAACATGAATATTACTCCTGATGTCAAATCAACTGTATCAGCACATAAACACAACACTGCTGAAATGAAACGAAGGCCGTGTGTGACGCTGATGAGCGAATTCATGTCATCAATTGAGCATCAAAGCGCAGAGATTAAATAAAGGCCGGGATCGATCCTCACCGTTTGGTCGCAGTCCTGCTCGCGCTCTCCGCTCCGTCGCTCCAGTTCATCATCAAACCCCGGCCCGTTTCCGATCATTCCTCCATCGTTCAGCGTGTCGTTATTCCTCGCAGACAGAACCGACGACAACGCTGTAGATCGTTCTGTGCGCGTGCATGAGGACAGCTGCTGCGCGCGCTCGCTAGGTTCGGTTCGACTGTCCTACATTCACAGGTCCGTGTGAAGCTGCTTCTGGACTCTTTCAGGTTACATTTGACCTACATCAGCCGAACCCCATCAGAACATCGGCTGTAATGCGCATGCGTCCCTCTGCTCTGATCAATGTGATCGCGAGAGCTCTTCGGGGCTTTAATTAAGAGGACAATAGAAATCTCATTTACATTTACTGACGTTTAAAATACGGTTTATTAACGTTTATGTTAATGCATGTGAATTTAATTTATTAAATATAATGAAGTATCTCAATGACATGCTTATTTATAGGTGTCATTGTGCGAATCCCTGAATGTCATGTAATGATTCTGGAAATAGTCTATTCTGTGTGTTGTGTGTATGATGACAGTGTGTTGCCACACAACTGAATCTCTTCATTTCACTCTGTTTTATTTCTACTTACTTGAATTACAATTCTACATCCTGTTTGCCTGCAAATTCAGTGAGTTTTTAAAGCATTCATAATTCAGTTCTTACCACCTCACAGCTTTAATCATCAGCATAACTGCATTTGATCAGTGGCTCTTCAGTGAATGTCTGTGGAAGAGCAGCATCTAAAACACACTCATGCACCACAATCACGATACTTTGTAATTAATTTCAAACACAATATTTTTCAGACCACTTAATATATTGCAATCCAATTTAAACACAGTAGTATCTGATAAATAAACACCTATCTATGTTGGAAAAGAGTCACCTATCTATGTTGGAAAAGAGTAGTCCGTGTTAAAACATTCTCTAGTGTGTTCATATGTGCTTGAGCTGCTCTGATGGGCTTCAAACAAAGTGCTGAACCACAGTTTCTGAGTCTTTCTTCTTTTTGCATGGAGAGTGAAAGTGTGGTACAGATGCTTATAGCCATGCCGACTTTAATAAAAATGTTTTTACTGTTTCAATCGTGTAGATTGCTGGACTTGTGCTGTGTTTCCACCAGATGGCGCTCTTCACATCTCAGAGTTTGAGAGAACACTGTTTTAGAGCAAATGAATCTGGGAAGTTGCAGTACCAGCAGAGACCAGCAGGCGTCTCCACAGCACAGTCACCGTAAACCTGAACATCAGCATCTGTGTTGAAAAATACTGTAAATGTGTTAGTGCTCAGGTGATTGTGTCAGTGCTGGAGTTCTTCTGTCTGTTAGTCTGATTTCTGCTCTACTTTCTTCTTGTTCTTGAATTCTCCAGTTCTCATCTGTAGAAGCTGCTCCCTATACGTTCTTGCCGAAGGCGACCCGTGGGCCTGTGCGCGGCGCTCTGGGCTCGATCCCGTCAGAGATGATCCAGATGGCCGGGGCGTATCTGGCGCCCTCCATCACCACCCGGATCTCCTCGGCGCGGGCCATTTCCTCCAGCTCCGGGGTGGTCTCCGGACACCAGTCCACCATGAATTTGTCTCTGGCCTCGCACATGTTGATGGGCACCTCCTCCGGCTGCTCGCCCAACACATAGTCTGCAGAGAGACGTGGAGGAATGAATGATTACTGTCACAAACCTGCTCTTTTTAAGACGGTGATGATGGAGTGATTGAGTTAGTCATCGTTAAACAACCCATTCAAGAATGACATTTCTGAGAAAGAACTGGTCACTGGCTTCATGAGATCAAATCGTTAAAGATTTTTTATTCAAACACATAGAGGCGTGTAAACATTCAGACGTCTGCGTCTCTGATAATCAATACTTATTAATAGCTGCTTTTTTTATTATAGTAAGTGGGGTGTCACTAAATTTGAGGAGAAATTTAGTTTAGAAAGCCTTTCCTAGGTTAGACTTTTTGAAGCAGTAGGTGAGGACAGAGAGCATCAGTGATGTTTAACCGCATCTCTCACCGGCTACATCGTGTATCAGGTCTTTGATGAGGTGGCCGATGATGGCGTAGAGCGTCGCCACTATGATGATGGAGGCCAGGATGATGTAGAAGATGTGGATGGGCAGATGGATGGCGTCTCGAGCCGGTGGGATGTAGCTCCTGAAGAAAACTTCCTCCTCACCAGAGGGGGGCAGCAAAGGAGGCTCATGCGGTCCGGCCATCATGCTCTTATCCAGAACTTCAACATATTCTTACAGTTAACATTAACGCAAGAACAACTGACCCTAACTATAACTATAACCTAATCCTGCTATTCAATGATCATTGAGCTGATCACACACACAGATTATTTCAGAGAAACTCTGGACAGTCGTAATATATCCTGATAGTTTCACAGCACAGTATTCCGCTGAGCTCAAAACACTCACTGTGTTCTGCTTTTGTAATGCCAATATTTATCAGGTGCTGTTATGTAATTCTGTTCAACAAAGCACCTCAAACACACTATAAACACGTCGTAAGCTTCTGAAAGTGTGGATCTGTAGCTCAATACGTACGGTCCAGATGAGAGTCTGTTCACAGGCCGTGATGAAGGTCAGACGTCATCCTTCTGGAGAAAACATAACGTTCGTGTCTTTCCTTTCCTCTGAAACTCCAGCAGTGAATGAAGAATAAAGGACGGAGGTTGAATCGCATGTGCGGCGCTGCGATTGGCCGAGACGCTCAAGGTCGAAGGCTTTATCGGCAGATATTATCCAGCTTTGAGACGGCTTACAGACTAGTTATGGTTAGGGTTAATCGTGAGCTGAGTACACAACAACTTTATTAATAAAAGATAAACCTCTTGAATGATGTTCTAGCGTGTGTTACACCTAATACAACAATGTAAATGTCTGAACAGCAGATCGATTAAACCACTACATAATAAACATAGATAATGAAACTAGGTCAGCATTAGTTTAGTGTGATGTATTTCATTCTTCTGATGGCTGGCTCTCGACGGCCTCATGTGTTTCTGCTGCGCTGTTTTAGAGCTGAACATCTCACACGTTTCAGTCCTTACTGACCCAGACAGGCATTAGAATAATCTAGTAGCTCATAAAGATGAATCAGACACAACGAGCTGTTGGTTCCTAATGAGGAGAAGCTTTAATTCTAGATCTCATTTGCATGGTTATGCCTTCTGTTTTATATATATACACAGTGCCAAAATATGAAACATCCCAGAAGTCATTTTAATGGCATCACAGAATACAGCATTGGCGTTGATGACATCACAACGATCACATGACCACGCCCTATTTTCATATTTAAAGACTGTTATCTACACTTCAGCAGCAAAAACAGCATCTGGTCTGATAAAAACGTGATAAAGACAACGTGAAAACATTAACGCCAGAATAAAGACAGCTGGCACAGACTGAATGTGGACTCATAGTGACGTGACGTAATGAAGGCCGGATCCTGTGAGACGATGACGCTCGCTGGTGTTGAATCCCGGCAGCAGACCGGCTCGCTCTTCCTCCGCGCGAACCGGCTCCTCTTCACCGCCGCTCTCGGCATCACCGACTTCAGATTTAGGCCCAAAGACCCAGTCTGAGGACAGACGATGAAAACCATTCAGTTCATGGAGGAACAGTAATGAAAACATGGGCCTCAACACATCCTGCTTGATCATAAGACACTCACTTACTGCCCTATTCCAGCTATGAGCTCAGGAACATAGATATACATCTATATCAGCTAAATATCAATCACTTATATTAAATGTTTAAATATTTACTCTTAAATACTTAATAACAAGTAATTCCCTTCATATCAATCTTTGATTATTGTGTGATCATTAGTTTGTGTGGAAACACGTTCATGCAGCAGCTGTTTACTCAAATAATGGCAAAAAAATGACAAATGATTCTAAAAATCCACAGGACACATGGAACTCAGTGCAGATGTGCAATAACGGCAGCACTTCCTCTCACTTCACAGACGTGATCTTAGCGTGTAAAGAGCTGTGTGTTTTCCTGAGCGTGAATGTTTGCAGTTTTTTTTGTAATAGTTGTGTTAGAGCTCATCAGTCGTCCTCAGTGTGGAAAGATGGACCTCAGTCACTGTTGTGAAGAGCTCAAATGTGTAGAAGATGCTGGAAAAGCAGAGGAGGATTTTCCTGAAACTTCTAACAGCTTAATGATCAGAAAAACAGAGACTCATGAACAACCATCTCAAAACACACCAACAGGAACATAAAGACCGTCAGAAGAACCAAGAGGATGGAAACGTGGACTATGTGTTGATATCTGTAATGTGAAAGAGCTTCATTAGGACAGGACTAAATGACAGTACCTGCTGTGTACATAAGATGACCCAGACTGACAGTCAGAAAGAAGCTGATGCACATCTGAGTCTGAACCCAAATGAAACATAAAGTATCGCAACAGACGTTCAACAAAACAAAGGCACACACGAGAAAACAGCAGAAACACGACACAACAGCAGGGACGCGAGAGAACGACGCGACAGCACACGCGACCGCCGACGGTACCTGCCAGATCACGAAGCAGGTCATCGATCAGGTGACCCACAATCGCGTATGTGGCCACGACGACCAGCACCAGACCCGCAGCGACGTACAGCACATGCGGCGGCACAGAGATGGAGTCTCGCGCGGGAGGCCTGTACTCCACGAACGGAGACGCGTCTGACTGCAGCGAACGCTGGGAACCCACGGCCCTCGAGAGCCTTTCTTCTGTCGAACCAGACGAGGAGGAAAGGAAAGAGTCCATGTCGGCCGACGCCGTGCGTCCCGGAGCGGATGTGATTGAATTCTCAACGTTTAACGCTCCTGATAACCAACAAATCTGCTGTTCGGAAAATGAGAACGAGAGAGAGAGAGACATATAGGACAGCGCACTTAATTACAGCTCACCACAGAAAGTAATAAAGAAGATAAAGAAGATTGTAAAGTTTTCTAATAACAAACAATATCTGCCTGGATTAAAGGGGAATGATTGAGCCGCAGAGAACCAGAAGAAGATTAAGCCTGTTTTAATCAAATCCTGAATCCACCAGCGTGTGTTCCAGCAGACCGAAAATTCCCAAGATTAGGAGAACAACATTCCCATCTAATCCACTAAATGAGAGAATAATGGGAACGACCAAAAACAAACCTGAAGCGTGTCATTTGTGCACCACCAGCGTCACCCGACAGATTTTAGAAACTTAAACGCAGTTCTTACTTTGACACTTAATTTCTTTGAGCACGTGATCTAAGACTAAACTCTTCATGCTACTGAGCCGCGCCGCTCTGTCTACTCTGAGGGATGAACTTCATCTGGATCCTCTGAATTTAACCTCATGAGCTCATGTATGAGAAACGTCCATTCCACGATGGTGATGACGGTGTTGAACACGACGATCGCGATCATGAGCGGGTGCAGCATACTGGGCTCAGACTGGTGTCTTCTAACACGGCGCTGGAGTGAATCTGTGCGATATGTTGTTCTACTATAATCCACTGATCGTCTTTGCAAACGCTGTCATATGTATCTCCAAAACTAATCCAACAGTTTATATAATAAGCTTTCTGCACAGATCCCATAATGCACTTCTTCCAAACCCCTCCTGGACCCCCAGCACTGTCCAGTCTGTCTGTCCCGCTTATCGGACACAACGAGTCTCTATAATGAGCTGATGAGATTGAGATGGATCAGGAGTTAGATACAGGTCCGCTCTGATCCAGGAGAAATACACATGCTTCATCAGTTGTTTCATTTCTTCTCTCAGACACAATAATATGACACGACCAGCAACTCTTTCCGGTTTACCCTTACACCACCATTCGTGTCTCTGTAACAAACATTATTCGACCTTTTATTTTAGTGTGACGCAAAGAAATTAATTTGTGTTTTAGTAGAGAATTTGCACATCCCCATTCCTCATAAAACATGCCTCATGTATTTGAGAAAATACTAAAGTACTGACTGTAATAACGCATCCTCAACCTCAGTCTTTATGAATATAACCATTGCACAAAACATGTTTTAAAGAGATGGGTTAAAAAGATTTTCCTCCGATTATAACGTAATGATAAGGTTGGATCGTGATATCTGAATCGGTGCGGCACATGTTTGATGACTGCTGATCTGAATATTCATGTAGTGGTCCATCATAGTGGCCCAGCCCTGATTTCCAGTTCAACAGAAACTTCAAACGTCAAATTAAATGATTAAAAAAGGGCATTGTTTCCTACTGGATGTGTTATTTCCTAAAGAAATATCTGATCTAAAGAGTTTAAATCTCTCCATATAGTAATGATCATGTAAGTGAAGGACAGTAGTCATACACAGACTGCTTTACTCTTACCTGTAAATGAACAAGCACTCCATAATGTTGCAGAATAAACTGGGCAAAAATCTTACAAATAAAGGGAAGGACCCTCTGTAGCTGCGGTCGCTGATCCAGAGAAGACGTTCTACGAAGCCGTGTGCGAACTAACCAGAGCTGCGTGAGATCTACATGCGGACGGACTCTACGCCGGAGACACGGATGCTGCGGCCTCCTCTGTTTCTGCCTCTTTGAAGAAGACCTCCGACATCAAGAAGGTCCAGAAGATGATGGACATGGACGTGTTGACGACCACCATGAAGATCATGAGCGGATGCAACATGCTGCCGTCTGCGGATAACCTTTCGCCGAGGTCGCGGCGATGAACGGGAGCGTGTGACGAGGGTCAGTCTCTCCTGAGACGCAGATAATCCGGCTTGAGCGAGACGCCGCTGTGATGAGAGCGAACACGTTTGCTGAGGGACAGAGAGAGCTTCAATATTCACCCTAACCGCATATAAACCCAGCAGGACAAACCATCACTATACTCCCGTACATCTCATCTACAGTCCTTTATCTTCAACAACTTCAAATGACCCTTATCCCTTCTTCCCTTATAATCCCCAGTATAATCTTCTGCTTATTCTTAATCTAAACCCTCACAAACACAGATGGCATGTTATGATGAACACGATCACAGCATGCATCATAACAAAAATAAAGAAGATATTAGGAAGAACGATAGAAACCAAAACAGCATTGGACCCCATTGACTTTTATTGTTTGGACAAAAACATGACACACATTACTGTACATTACAGAGAATATGATCATAATAAGAGATGTTCACGTTTAATGATTTAAACGATCGTTATGAATGAATGAATGAATGAATATTAGAACACATCCGTACAGCATATAAAACAGATAAATCCCAGTACAATGATGCGACGGTCACAGTCTACACAAAGAAGTTTTTCACGCGTCTGTATCTTCAGCAACGTTACTTTTTTATCAGCTGCTGACGTATGAAATCAGTTGTGCTCAGGTGTAGAGGATCACTTTCACTAGTAATATCATCCACTAACCCTGCTCCTGGAGCCCAGCACTGTGTGTTTCTCATGTCTGTTTGTCTGACGCACTCATTCCAGATCTCTGAGTCTCTCCTGATGAGCTGATGATCTGAATCAGGCGTGTTTGATTAAGGAGACGCTGACCCACAAACACACACTGACGACTGTCTTCATCAGCAGCAGCTCACAGCCAACAAACCTCTGTGTGTGTGTGTCTTTCTCTACCGTAAATGACTCTGGCTGTGATGATGTGCATCTAATGGATGACATTCAGACGTTTACGTGGAGCAGATGAGCCGCTGCACAATATAGAGAAGAAGAACAGCGAGAGCATTTGTTCCGTCTCGTCTCAAGTACGGCACACGTGTCGCGCGTCACCTCAACAGGCTAACGTCCTCTGCTGGTTCTCCTGCTGCAGGAAGTAGTCGCAGAACAGCGCTCTGACTTCCTCTCCGTCCCGGTCGTCGGCAGACGGAGACACCTCGTCCGCGGGCTGAGGGCTCTCCTCGTGCCGCACCGCCTCCTCCCATCGCTCGTCGAACTCGTCGCCGTGAACCTCGCAGACGTTGTGCAGGACGCAGCAGGCCAGGATCATGGTGGGAACCACGTCCATGCGGCAGTCGTTGCGCTTCAGAAGGCACTGCCAGCGCGCCCGCAGCCGCAGGAAGGCCTCGTCCACCACGCCGCGCGCCCGCTCCAGCTTACGGTTGAAGGCCCTCTGTCCGGCCGTCAGCTCGCTGGACTCGGGGTAGCTCTTCAGCAGCCAGCTCTTCAGCGGGTATCCGGCGTCGCCCAGCATCAGGTAGCCCAGCGGACGGCCCATGAAGTCCAGCGGCGGGTCGTGCAGCAGGAAGCCGCCGTCGCAGCCGCGCGCCCACAGGGTGGAGTTCTGCAGGATGGCGGAGTGTTCGGTGCTGCCCGGGAACCCGGCGCACACGTCCCAGAACTGGCCCAGACCGTTGACGGCGCCCTGCGTGACGACCGACAGCCAGCCGCGGCTGTTCCAGTAGTTGTCGGTGTTGCTGGAGGGCGCGATGATGGGCACGTGGAGGCTGCCGACCGCACCGGCGCAGTGAGGGAAACCCCAGCGGGTGGCGAAGAGGCGGGCGGCGTCCTCCAGCTCGTGTTCGCTGGGCGTGCGCAGGTACAGCGGCCGCAGGAGCAGCACGATGGCGTGACACACGTCCCGCACGCACTTGCACACGGTGGAGCGGCCCACGCCGAACAGGGTGCTGATGGTGCGGTACTCCACGTTAGACGCCAGACGCCACAGCGCCACGGCCACGCGTTTCTCCAGCGGCAGCGCCGGGCGGAGCCGAGTGTCCTGGCGGTTGAGGCGCGGCTTCAGTTTGCCGCAGAGGAGGAAGAACGTCTCTTTGGTCATGCGGAACTTCTCCAGCCAATCGGAGGGCTGGAACTCCCTCATGACCACACGCTCCCACCAATCGGTGCTCTCGATGTTGCTCCAGACCCGCGTGGGACGCGCCGGCAGGTCAGCGGTCGGACGAGACGTCTGAGCGATCATCATCTAGGAGATGAAAACAATTACGTTGTAGTTATGAATGTAGAGAACGTCTCAAATTATATGAAATATTAACTTAGTATGCATGAGCAAAATGAAGTAGTGTCTTCAAAAATGAGGGTTAAACTCAATATATAAATTTTAAACTCAATATATAAAAAATCTGAAGCATGTATAGGTGTATAAAAATACAGAAATAAATGGAATACAGAGGATCTTGGCTTCTGAAGTTTTTTTATTCAATATTTTGAGCTCAAGGCTGACTCCATTCAAAAGCAGACACTGCAGAAACTAGACTGAAGGCACTTAGACCTCACCATGATCATCCTCTTGTGCCGCTGGTGAAAGTACTGTCTGTGCGCGACCCGCCGCTGAACTTCTCGTCTGCGTTGCGCGTCCGCGCTGGTGACGTCACGCCGCCGCTTCATCAGCACGTAACTGAGCGTGAACATTAACGAGCGCAGCGTCTCGTCGTTTGCCATGTTTTCGCCTTTATCTTCAGCTCGGAGGTCCAAACGCCGGTGCAGAAGTGCGCTATATTTCACGACGAGCCGCGATCGGTCTAGTTATTCCGCGAACGTGAGGTTATTTCCTCGTTATTAGTCCTGGCTTTGCTCACGCATTCCTCGCTTCTTCTGCTGCAGCTGCTGTGAGGCTCTGCTCATGTGACGTCACGCTGCAGCGCCGCCTGCTGGTCTGACGTCACCACAATCTAACAGTTGCACTTCATCAGCTTCTGTCTGCTCTGTTTTTTTAAGTATCTGTTTATTATTTGATGCATTAAAAAAGTTGCACTTATTCATCTATAAGAACATTGATTGATCATCTCCCTGCTGTGAGACAATGTGCTCCTTGATTCATCAGCACATTATTTTAAAAATGACAAACTAATGATCAATATATCAATAATTCCTGATATATGGTATTTTGAGCACTTCCTGTGTCGATCTGCCTCCTTAGAATGAATCGCTTGTTGTATTTCCCAATTGTAAGTCGTTTTGGATAAAAGCATCTGCTAAATGAATAAATGTAAATGTAATGTAAATGTAATATAATTAAGTTGTATTTATTGTAAACAAACTATTTTATGGCGCTATTAAGTCAAATCAGATTATTTGAATTAAAAACCAACACTTGATTTTAACAAAAAATATATTATTATTATTATTATTATTATTATTATTATTATTATAAGTATTATTATATTAGCTCAATGCAGTTTTCAATGAAAAACAGTACAATTAATGAATGAGGTATTTGTAAAACATACGGTCAGTGAACACATGTGACCATGAACCACAAAACTAGTCTTGAGTAGCACAGGTATATTTATATAGCTATAGCCAAACATACATTATATGGGTCAAAATTATCTATTTTTCTTTTATGCCAAAACCATTAGGATATTAAGTAAAGATAATGTTTAAATACTTTGTACATTTTCTACCATAGATATATCAAAACTTAGTTTTTAAATAGAAATATGAATTGCTTCATTTGGACAACTTTAAAGGCAATTTTTTCAGTATTTAGATTTTTCTGCACCCTCAGATTCTACATTTTTAAATAGTTGTATTTCAGCCAAATATTGTCCTATACTTGTTATAGTCATAGTGTCCCAACAAACCATGCATCAATGGGAAGCTTATTTATTCAGCTTTCAGATGATGAATCTCATTTTTTTTTTTTTTAAATGACCCTTATGACTGGTTTTGTAGAATATATGATGTTGCTGTACCACACTGTAAAGAAGTTGTGCTTTGATCAAAGTTGAGCAGGATGTGGGGGACAGCTGAGCTTGTCTTAGTTCAGGAGTAAAGGTGCTGTTGTGTGTTTTTGATCAGAGTGCTGGTGTTGAGGATCCAGGAAAGATCTTCAGACATATGAACACCTGAGAATTTGTTGTGGGTGAAGAGGGACTATAGAGACAATTATTAATACAATTTATTTTTATTTTATTTTATTTCATATTTGATGGCTTTTCGTAAACATTTCTAGTTAAACTGATGGTGTTATTATAATGTGAAAATTATTATAAATAAATGTTAATTTTATCACACGTTTATAACGCTGCAAATTCAGAAATAACATTTTAAAAAGATACTTTTGTTGCTTCCGCCTTCCGTGTCCATGACAACAGAATCGCATCTTGCGAATGAAAACAATGACGTCAGCGTCACATTACCCGTGATGCCTCGCGGTGGAAGGACAACAAGCAGCTGTCCTGGCGCAAACTGTCGCGCACAACCGGCTCGTTTTAAGGAATTAAAGCCATAAATCCGGTATGAACTTAAACTTTTCATTTATTGATCATCTGTCAGGGGTCTTTTATCGTAAAGACGAGCCTTTTCATCCGTTATAGCGGTTTCATGACGCGTTATAGCGCTCGAGACTTCAGTCAAACACTCACAACTAACAGCAGAAACACCGGAATAATAGTCTGTTTCTTGATATGTATAATGGTTTATTTGGAGGGAACACAGTCAGCTCGTAAACACCAGGGTATATGATCATGATCGAGATCAGTCTGCTGGTGTATAATCAGCTCATCTGCAGTGTGTTTGTGATTTCTGTCAGAATTAACTCATCTTCTGCTCCTGACAGACTCCTCTGTGTTCATGACTGATCTAGCACACCTTTCTTCATTCATCTCTCATCATTCTGTGTCATTATATGTTTGTCTGTTTGTATGTCATAGGGTCATCTTTAGTTTCACTCACGATTAGAGTGTTTTTGCAGATTGAAGTGACTAACATCAGTGATCCGGTGGTTGAGGAGAAAATGACCTGATTCTGACCCACAGCAGCTCATCTGTGTTTCTGTGATCAGACTCAGCTCTGTTTGATCAGATGAGGTTGAATCAGGTGTTTCTGATGATTCTTGAGTATTCCTGACCAGTGAGAATGAACCAACAGATCGTGTTTTGAGAAGAAACCTCTACATTACTGCTGTGTTCATTACTCATGCTCATCATCATCATCTTCATCTTCATTAGGAAAGCATCTTGTTGTTCTGAGATGTGTGTAGTAGATTTCAGTGCTCTTATATTGATAATGTGCTGAAGCAGGTGTGTGAAACGTTAGTGTCGTGTCCTGACTCATGATCTCTGGTCTGGTCTGATCTGATCTGGTCTGGTCTGGTCTGATGACTCATGATCTCTGGTCTGATCTGGTCTGGTCTGGTCTGATGACTCATGATCTCTGGTCTGATCTGATCTGATCTGGTCTGGTCTGATGACTCATGATCTCTGGTCTGGTCTGATCTGATCTGGTCTGGTCTGGTCTGATGACTCATGATCTCTGGTCTGGTCTGATCTGATCTGGTCTGGTCTGGTCTGATGACTCATGATCTCTGGTCTGGTCTGGTCTGGTCTGGTCTGGTCTGATGACTCATGATCTCTGGTCTGGTCTGGTCTGATGACTCATGATCTCTGGTCTGGTCTGATCTGATCTGGTCTGGTCTGATGACTCATGATCTCTGGTCTGGTCTGATCTGATCTGGTCTGGTCTGATGACTCATGATCTCTGGTCTGGTCTGGTCTGATGACTCATGATCTCTGGTCTGGTCTGATCTGGTCTGGTCTGGTCTGATGACTCATGATCTCTGGTCTGGTCTGATCTGATCTGGTCTGGTCTGATGACTCATGATCTCTGGTCTGGTCTGGTCTGATGACTCATGATCTCTGGTCTGGTCTGATCTGGTCTGGTCTGGTCTGATGACTCATGATCTCTGGTCTGATCTGGTCTGGTCTGGTCTGGTCTGATGACTCATGATCTCTGGTCTGATCTGATCTGGTCTGGTCTGATGACTCATGATCTCTGGTCTGGTCTGATCTGATCTGGTCTGGTCTGGTCTGATGACTCATGAGAGTTTCTCTCCACAGGAACACACTACAGCTGCTCTGATCTCATTCAGTCATGGACCAGGACTACGAGAGCCGGCTTTTACGACAGATCAACATACAGAATGACAACTCTGGCAGTCCCATCGTACGTTGAGTTTGACTGGATGTGTTTAAGTTGAAGTCTTGATCAGATCTGCTGATGTACTAATCGTGTGTTTTCTGCAGAGAGTCACAGAGGTCATGCGTTCCTTGACCCCCACAAACTCGCCGCTGTCCTCGCCCAGTAAACACGGAGACCGGTTCATCCCGTCCCGCGCCGGAGCCAACTGGAGCGTCAACTTCCACCGCATCAACGTGAGTCAGCTCCGGCCAATCACGGCCTCAGTCATCTTGTCACGTCCAATCATGGCTCGCCAGTCCGCAGACGCGTTACTGATTTTATTTACTCTTGTCTTCTTGTTGACTTCTGCAGGAGAATGAAAAGTCGCAGAATCAGAACAGGAAGACCAAAGACGGCACGTCAGACAACAGCAAAGGTGACGTCAGTCTCGTGTTTGGAGTTTCAGACACAGATTTGGGTCACTATTTACATTAGTGTTTAATCAGTGACTGAATCGTTACTCATTTGTTCCACTGAATACTGAATGTATTCGATTATATGTGACCCTGGACCACAAAACCAGTCTTAAGTCGCTGGGGTATATTTGTAGCAATAGCCAAAAATACATTGTATGGGTCAAAATTATTGATTTTTCTTTTATGCCAAAAATCATTAGGAAATTAAGTAAAGATCATGTTCCATGAAGATTTTTTGTAAAATTCCTACTATAAATATATCAAAATGTAATTTTTGATTAGTAATATGCATTGTTAAGAACTTAATTTGGACAACTTTAAAGGTGATTTTCTCAGTATTTTGATTTTTTTGCACCCTCAGATTCCAGATTTTCAAATAGATGTAACTCGGCCAAATATTATTCTATCCTAACAAACCATATATCAATAGAAAGCTTATTTATTGAGCTTTCATATGATACATCTCTGTACATCGTTGTAAAATTTAACCTTATGACTGGTTTTGTGGTCCAGGGTCACATATTATTGTTGGCATCTAGTGATGAACGGTTAGTGTCTGATGAACAGTGAAGCTGATTTATAACAATAACACATAAACCTTTCTACAGACGCACTCAGATGAAGTCAGTGAGATTTCAGCTTCATTCAGAAAAAAAATCATGCTCCTTTTCAAAAACTAACCCTACCCATAATCCTCAGCAGCGCTCAGCCGCTCCCAGGAAGCATTGCGTTTTTGTCATGAATTTCACATTGCGTGTCATTTATGGTAAAGCAGTGCATCATGGACGGTTTCATTCATGTCCACAGTCCTGTGATTGTAATGATCGTAATGTTCTCAGAGGTTTGGTTCACGTCTCAGTGTTTTCAAATCCTTGAGGAGAAATGAATGGGAAAAATCCAAGGCCGTTCACTTCTGCCTTTCACCACAAACATCTGAATGTGACCTTCCTCACGAGGGTCCGGTTACCATGACGACAGACTCACATGTGACTCAGAGTCCTCCTGTCTGTCTGTCTCTGATGTGTCTGTCTCTGATGTGTCTGTCTGTCTCTGATGTGTCTGTCTATCTGTCTCTGATGTGTCTGTCTCTGATGTGTCTGTCTGTCTCTGATGTGTCTGTCTGTCTCTGATGTGTCTGTCTCTGATGTGTCTGTCTCTGATGTGTGTGTCTGTCTCTGATGTGTCTGTCTCTGATGTGTCTGTCTCTGATGTGTGTGTCTGTCTCTGATGTGTCTGTCTCTGATGTGTCTGTCTCTGATGTGTGTGTCTGTCTCTGATGTGTCTGTCTCTGATGTGTCTGTCTGTCTCTGATGTGTCTGTCTGTCTCTGATGTGTCTGTCTCTGATGTGTGTGTCTGTCTCTGATGTGTCTGTCTATCTGTCTCTGATGTGTCTGTCTCTGATGTGTCTGTCTGTCTCTGATGTGTCTGTCTATCTGTCTCTGATGTGTCTGTCTCTGATGTGTCTGTCTATCTGTCTCTGATGTGTCTGTCTATCTGTCTCTGATGTGTCTGTCTGTCTCTGATGTGTCTGTCTCTGATGTGTCTGTCTGTCTCTGATGTGTCTGTCTCTGATGTGTCTGTCTCTGATGTGTGTGTGTCTGTCTCTGATGTGTCTGTCTCTGATGTGTCTGTCTGTCTCTGATGTGTCTGTCTATCTGTCTCTGATGTGTCTGTCTGTCTCTGATGTGTCTGTCTCTGATGTGTCTGTCTCTGATGTGTGTGTCTGTCTCTGATGTGTCTGTCTCTGATGTGTGTGTCTGTCTCTGATGTGTCTGTCTCTGATGTGTCTGTCTCTGATGTGTGTGTCTGTCTCTGATGTGTCTGTCTCTGATGTGTCTGTCTGTCTCTGATGTGTCTGTCTGTCTCTGATGTGTCTGTCTCTGATGTGTGTGTCTGTCTCTGATGTGTCTGTCTATCTGTCTCTGATGTGTCTGTCTCTGATGTGTCTGTCTGTCTCTGATGTGTCTGTCTATCTGTCTCTGATGTGTCTGTCTCTGATGTGTCTGTCTATCTGTCTCTGATGTGTCTGTCTATCTGTCTCTGATGTGTCTGTCTGTCTCTGATGTGTCTGTCTCTGATGTGTCTGTCTGTCTCTGATGTGTCTGTCTCTGATGTGTCTGTCTCTGATGTGTCTGTCTGTCTCTGATGTGTCTGTCTGTCTCTGATGTGTCTGTCTATCTGTCTCTGATGTGTCTGTCTCTGATGTGTCTGTCTGTCTCTGATGTGTCTGTCTATCTGTCTCTGATGTGTGTGTCTGTCTGTCTGTCTGTCTGTCTCTGATGTGTCTGTCTCTGATGTGTCTGTCTCTGATGTGTGTGTCTGTCTCTGATGTGTGTGTCTGTCTCTGATGTGTCTGTCTCTGATGTGTCTGTCTCTGATGTGTCTGTCTGTCTCTGATGTGTCTGTCTCTGATGTGTCTGTCTCTGATGTGTGTGTCTGTCTCTGATGTGTCTGTCTGTCTGTCTCTGATGTGTCTGTCTCTGATGTGTCTGTCTCTGATGTGTGTGTCTGTCTCTGATGTGTCTGTCTCTGATGTGTGTGTCTGTCTCTGATGTGTCTGTCTCTGATGTGTCTGTCTGTCTGTCTCTGATGTGTCTGTCTCTGATGTGTCTGTCTCTGATGTGTGTGTCTGTCTCTGATGTGTGTGTCTGTCTCTGATGTGTCTGTCTCTGATGTGTCTGTCTCTGATGTGTCTGTCTGTCTCTGATGTGTCTGTCTCTGATGTGTGTGTCTGTCTCTGATGTGTCTGTCTCTGATGTGTCTGTCTGTCTCTGATGTGTCTGTCTATCTGTCTCTGATGTGTCTGTCTCTGATGTGTCTGTCTGTCTCTGATGTGTCTGTCTATCTGTCTCTGATGTGTCTGTCTGTCTCTGATGTGTCTGTCTCTGATGTGTCTGTCTGTCTCTGATGTGTCTGTCTCTGATGTGTCTGTCTCTGATGTGTCTGTCTGTCTCTGATGTGTGTGTCTGTCTGTCTCTGATGTGTCTGTCTGTCTCTGATGTGTCTGTCTGTCTCTGATGTGTCTGTCTCTGATGTGTCTGTCTCTGATGTGTCTGTCTGTCTCTGATGTGTCTGTCTGTCTCTGATGTGTCTGTCTGTCTATCTGTCTCTGATGTGTCTGTCTCTGATGTGTCTGTCTGTCTCTGATGTGTCTGTCTGTCTCTGATGTGTCTGTCTCTGATGTGTCTGTCTGTCTCTGATGTGTCTATCTGTCTCTGATGTGTCTGTCTCTGATGTGTCTGTCTGTCTCTGATGTGTCTGTCTCTGATGTGTGTGTGTGTCTGTCTGTCTCTGATGTGTCTGTCTATCTGTCTCTGATGTGTCTGTCTCTGATGTGTCTGTCTGTCTCTGATGTGTCTGTCTGTCTCTGATGTGTCTGTCTCTGATGTGTCTATCTGTCTCTGATGTGTCTGTCTCTGATGTGTCTGTCTGTCTCTGATGTGTCTGTCTCTGATGTGTCTGTCTGTCTCTGATGTGTCTGTCTATCTGTCTCTGATGTGTCTGTCTCTGATGTGTCTGTCTATCTGTCTCTGATGTGTCTGTCTATCTGTCTCTGATGTGTCTGTCTCTGATGTGTCTGTCTCTGATGTGTCTGTCTGTCTCTCTGATGTGTCTGTCTGTAATGTGTCTGTCTGTAATGTGTCTGTCTGTCTCTGATGTGTCTGTCTGTCTCTGATGTGTCTGTCTGTCTCTCTGATGTGTCTGTCTGTAATGTGTCTGTCTGTCTCTGATGTGTCTGTCTGTCTCTGATGTCTCTGTCTCTGATGTGTGTGTCTGTCTCTGATGTGTCTGTCTGTCTCTGATGTGTCTGTCTCTGATGTGTCTGTCTGTCTCTGATGTGTCTGTCTGTCTCTCTGATGTGTCTGTCTCTGATGTGTCTGTCTGTCTCTCTGATGTGTCTGTCTCTGATGTGTCTGTCTGTCTCTCTGATGTGTCTGTCTCTGATGTGTCTGTCTGTCTCTCTGATGTGTCTGTCTGTCTCTCTGATGTGTCTGTCTGTCTCTGATGTGTCTGTCTCTGATGTGTCTGTCTGTCTCTCTGATGTGTCTGTCTCTGATGTGTCTGTCTGTCTCTCTGATGTGTCTGTCTGTAATGTGTCTGTCTGTCTCTGATGTGTCTGTTTCTGATGTGTCTGTCTGTAATGTGTCTGTCTGTCTCTGATGTGTCTGTTTCTGATGTGTCTGTCTGTCTCTCTGATGTGTCTGTCTCTGATGTGTCTGTCTGTCTCTCTGATGTGTCTGTCTCTCTCTCTGATGTGTCTGTCTCTGATGTGTCTGTCTGTCTCTCTGATGTGTCTGTCTCTGATGTGTCTGTCTCTGATGTGTCTGTCTGTAATGTGTCTGTCTGTCTCTGATGTGTCTGTTTCTGATGTGTCTCTCTCTGATGTGTCTGTCTGTCTCTCTGATGTGTCTGTCTCTCTCTCTGATGTGTCTGTCTCTGATGTGTCTGTTTCTGATGTGTCTCTCTCTGATGTGTCTGTCTGTCTCTGATGTGTCTGTCTGTAATGTGTCTGTCTGTCTCTGATGTGTCTGTCTGTCTCTGATGTGTCTGTCTCTCTGATGTGTCTGTCTCTGCAGCGGACGGTCTGGCATATTCGGCGCTGCTGAAGAATGAGCTGTTGGGTGCAGGAATAGAGAAGGTGCAGGATCCACAGACTGAAGACCGGAGACTGCAGCCGTCCACACCTGAGAAGAGGAGACTGTTTAGCGTGAGCGAACCTTCAGTCTGTCATTCTGTCCGTCTGTCTCATGTCTCCTGCTGGTCTCACTCACAGTTGAACTTCATAATATTTTACTAGACTCTGCCTCCTCCTTTTCTGCTGAAGTCACCTTTTTTCCAGCTCTATAGCTGTTGTCACAGTATCTTCTGTGTGAATGTGCAGTATTGTGATGTTTTGACGTGTGTGTGTGTGTGTGTGTGTGTGTGTGTGTGTGTGTGCTGCAGTATTCTCTGAGTGCCAAGCGTTCTCTCCCTGATGACGGGAACAGCGTGTCGCCGTACTCTCTGTCGCCCGTCAGCAGTAACAGGTGAGTGTGTCAGTCACAGACTGCGATACGAGTGTAGATGTGTATTTAAAGTCATTAAAAATGAGTCCTGTTTGTAGTACCTTTGTTTTGTTTTGTGACATTATTTTCAGTCAGCATAAGTAAATGTGCTGAAGTATCATGAAAATAATATTAATGCAAATATTCTGAATGGTGCTAAAAATGGTGTGTTTTTGTCAGATACCCAGTTTATCGGCTGTTTTGTGTGTGTTCAGTCAGAAGTTGTTGCGTTCTCCACGCAAACCGACGAGGAAGATCTCCAAGATCCCGTTTAAAGTGCTGGACGCTCCGGAGCTGCAGGACGACTTCTATCTGAACCTGGTGGACTGGTCCTCATTAAACGTGTTGAGCGTGGGCCTCGGGACCTGCGTCTACCTGTGGAGCGCCTGCACCAGCCAGGTGTGTGTCTGACTGTTTATCTGGTCCTTGATTGGTCAGACTGGTTCATTCTGTGTTAATCAATGTTCATCTGAGTGAATTTGCAGTGTGTCTTGATTAATGAATTTAGGTCTGGTTCTGATTCCACATTCAGTTTGAAAGAAAACTAATTAAAAATAAAACAGGGTTATTTTTGGGCTGCATATTTAAGTATTTTGGACTGCATTATTATATGAAGAATCAGTCAGTAATTACAGTGATTTTGGTCTCAGAAGCGGAAGACTCTGGTTTGCTGCTGTGTGTGATCATTTCTGTCTGATTTTGTTGCGGTTCTTCGTCACATTCAGCTCACACTTGACTTCATTCGATGCTGCTGTAGATTCAGTAAACGCAGAGGAATACATCTCAAGAACCATCAATAGAACCAATTGTTTGGTTGTTTTTAAAGATATTTAAAATGCACTGAGCAGTGAACATCCAAATAACAGAGGAACACATGTCTGTCACTGACTGATCTGAGTAACGCAGGCGTGTGTTTGGTTTGCGCAGGTGACGCGGTTATGCGATCTGTCGGTGGAAGGAGACTCGGTGACGTCTGTGGGCTGGTCGGAGCGAGTGAGTGAAGCACGTGACACGCGTGTGCCGCAGTTTTGCGTGTGATTCTGACGGTGGCGTGTGTTTCAGGGGAATCTGGTGGCGGTGGGCACTCATAAAGGCCTGGTGCAGATCTGGGACGCGGCGGCGGGGAAGAAGCTGTCGGTGCTGGAGGGTCATACGGCTCGTGTGGGTGAGTGTGAGGCGCTTTTGCTCTTGTGTGTCCGCTGACTGCTGTCTGCATGCGTGTGTTGTCATCAGGGCTTGACATTAACCGAGTGTGAACGTACCTTGCATATCTCATCTCGGTTTGTGTCCAGCAGACCGAAATCTGGGGTCAGTTAGCCGATGCTAACAACAGGTTGTCAATGAGAGTCAACAGGGCATCGGAGTAGCCATGTAAATAAATCACTGTGTTATGCCATTTACGAGGCACAAAGTAGCTCCACACTTCATTGGTAGACTTCCAAGGGCCCTGACATTTAAAACGAGACATTGAGAACTCAGAAAAAGCACCGGTAGTTTATTTACGAGAAGATTTATACAGACAGTACCGGCCGCCGCCATCTTGAATTTAGTCACGATAAGTCGAGTGTCGAGCAGGAAGGAACTACAACCTGATAACCTGATAAGTTCCTTCCTGCTCGACACTCGACTTATCGTGACTAAATTCAAGATGGCGGCGGCCGGTACTGTCTGTATAAATCTTCTCGTAAATAAACTACCGGTGCTTTTTCTGAGTTCTCAATGTCTCGTTTTAAAAGTCGACGTCGACTAGTCGCTTATGATGTCATTATTGAACAAAAACACTTAAACCTTGAGCTGAGACTCAATCACCTCGTGCACAGCTATGACACAGCGCTGCCTACATGGCTATTGTTCCTATAATACTTTGCTAATCAGTATAATCAGTAACCAATCAGTTATTTTGTCTTTGGGTCGTTATATTTCTCACAGATTTCTGCTCGTTCTAAATCGGCAGATAAAGTAGCACTGATTACATTTATATAAAGTCATTAGGGAGAGAGCGATTGCGTGTGTGAATTAATTCTACCTGGCAGCGTCTCTCTACTAGCCTAATAATAAAGCTGTGGGTTTGAATTACTAAGAAATATATGCTAGAACTTTTCAGTTTCTAAGCTATATTAGCCAGAAATCATGGAACAGTGTTGACAATTCATTTCCCCACCGCGCTTTTGAATTCTGCACGTGACGTAGGGCGAGCTACTGTCTGTAGCCTATGTGTGTGCGTTACAACGCAGCAGTGCATTAGATTAGAACGACAATTACAACAAGCTGTTTAAAACGTGCATTCTCTTGTTCAGTTTTAAACATCAAGATGGTATACTCACGTGTTGTGGAGCGCTTTCGGAGTGTGCGTTTATCTATTATTTTAGCTGTTTTCACAAAGCGTAAATGTCGAATTCAAAGACTTCTTATCCTGTTGCGCCCTCTATAGGACCAGCGACTAGTCGACGTCAAGCTTAAAGCGTCATGGCAGAGCATTAAAGTGGACTAGTTGACTAGACGATTAATTGGTGCAACCCCTATAACACAGTGATTTATTTACATGGCTACTCCGAAGCCCTATTGACTCTCATTGACAACCTGTTGTGAGCATCGGCTAACTAACCCCAGGACACAAACCGAGATGAGATATGCAAGGTACGTTCACACTCATGATTCAACACACTTTAGGTCAATGTCACACCTTTAACATCCTCCAAATGTTGGTGAATTTGAGCAGTGGCTGGAAACACGGTCACTCCCACTAAACACTTGGTTGGATTTTATAACAGAGCTCAACGTTAATGCTTGTGGAACAAGTGGATTTTTTAAAGAGGCAAGTGAAAAATAATTTTTCTTGCCCGACCAGACAACTAATTGTTAAGCAACGTGACATGACCAAGAGAGTGCAATTTTCCCTGAAAACCACAACTGTAAATTTGATTTTATACAAGAGCTCAAACAAAAGTGCAAAAGGAGGTCTTAGGAAATGCTAACTTTAGCCTGATAGCACTGAAAGCGCTCTAGTGGCCGTTACAGCATCACGTCATTAACCGTGAGAACACTTTATAGCGCAGTTAGCAAAAGTATTACTATTCCAGGAAAGAAGATCAAGTGGTGGATGTTTGCCTGCCATTCTCGCTCTGTCTGCACAGCGTATGTTGAACGCACTGATGGCAAATGCTGTCTGTGCAAACATACATGCAGATACATATGTTGACAGGCAGGTAGGACAGTCTGTCGTAATGTTTTGATTGGACGAACATTTCTTGGTCCTATGCCTTCCACAGAATATTTAAAGGTGCCATAGAATGGAAAATTGAATTTACCTTGGCATAGTTAAATAATAAGAGTTCAGTACATGGACATGACATCCCATGAGTCTCAAACACCACCATTTCCCCCTTCTTATATAAATCTAGTATTTGCAAAAGACCACCGAAAAATAGGTCAATTCCAACATAACACCGACTGTTACCAAACTTTCCCGAGATCGTTAATAGTTACGCCTCCAAGGCGAGTCACTGAAGGGACACGGTTAGCTTAATGCTAGCACTAGCCTGTTACATTGCAATACGTAGGATTTCACTTCCCACATAAACAGAGAGATGCTGCGCTGATGATGGTGAATGATGGAGAAATAACTGCCTGATGATGGCCAATGATTTACAGATCTGGAGAATCACAGACGAGCAGCTCAACTTGTGTGGTAGGAAGCACTGCCTCTGCATTGTAACGTTACACAGAGCACATGCCTCACAGTATGAGCATCATGAGACTAAAATGTCGGCGATTCAAAACGCCAGATTCAACAAACCGCATATTAAAAGCGGCTAGAGCTCCTAATTAAATATATATTTTTATCCATGTGCCAGCTATTGAGCTCTGTGAAACAGCCAATCAGAGCAAAAGGCAAAAACAGAGCATTTCATTCTAGGGGCAAATCCTAGGGTTGTAAATGGAGCTGTAAAACCATTTGTGGAGATTTTTTGCCCTTTCCTATTAGGGCTGGAGGATTTTATCGATTCTGCGATATAAATCGATATTTTTTTTTTTTTTTAAAGTATCGATTTTTTAGCCGCGAGTATCGATACATACGTCCCATTCTAATCCCCCGTCTTGTTTACCCCTGTTCGCGTTGCAGGAAGAGCGATTTGGTCAGCCAGCCGCTAGTGTTGCTGTAGAGCAAGTTACCCGTACTAACTTTACACAGACGCAGATGTCTACCTCTTCCTGTTTACCAAGTCAGAGCGAGGATATTCAGAGAATGACGGCGAATATAAATCCAGCACCCGCCTGCTTAAACGGATCCCTTTATATATAATTTGATGTTTATTTGTCTACCCCCAGGGCATCCAAGATGTAGGTGACTTTGTTTTCTCAGCAGAACACAAACGAAGATTTTTACACTGCAAAAAATGCTTTTCTAGCTTAGACTTTTTGTCTTGTTTCCAGCCAAAATATCTACAAATTCTTAAATCGAGAAAAATTTTCTAGATGAGTAAAAATTATTGTCTAGTTTTCAGAAAAAAAGGTCAAAATTAAATGCATTTTTTCTTGAAACAAGCAAAACAATCTGCCAATGGGGTAAGAAAAATAATCTTGTTTTCTGTTTGAAATAAGATTTTTTTTCTTACCCCATTGGCAGATTATTTTGCTTGTTCTAAGCAAAAACTCACTTAATTTTGACTAGTTTTTTCTGAAAACAAGAAAATAATTTTTACTTGTCTAGAAAATCCTTCTTGATTTAAGAATTTTTAGATATTTTGGCTGGAAACAAGACAAAAAAATCTAAGCTAGAAAAGCATTTTTTGCAGTGTAACAAAAACCGGTGAAGTCTAATAATGGCAGTCAATGGTTACCAAATCTTTAGAGGAAAGAGAAGCACACACAGACAAATCCAAATTACACCCTGCGGCTCGTGACGATACACTGATGTCCTAAAACACGAAACGATCGGTTTTTGTGGGAAACTGAACAGTATTTGTATCATTTTTTACCTTTGACACACAGCCACGTCCATCTGTCCTGAGCAGAAGGTTAGCTTTCGGATCGTCACATGTGAACGCGCTCTGAAGTAGAATACGCAAACACCGGAAGCGATCTGTGGCGTGTATACGACACTCGTTGTTTCCACAGTGCACACAGACTGTGGGTATAGCCGCTATTCAAAATGGTAATTACTTGCGCTTATCCTGATTGTTCAAACCAATTTAAAGCTAAAAGATTACATCTGCTTGCGCAAACTCATGCGGGACTTTTAACCGATTTCCCCTTCCGGCGTTTGCGTATTCTACTTCAGAGCGCGTTCACTCGTGACGAGCCGCATTCAAAGCTCGTGCTCAGGACAGATGGACGTGGCTGTGTATTAAAGGTAAAAATGATATAAATACTGTTCAGTTTCTCACAAAAACCGATCGTTTCGTGTCTTAGGACATCAATGTATCGTCACGAGCCGCAGGGTGTAATTTGGATTTGTCTGTGCATGTTTTTGCTTACTTTTAAAGGTTTGGTGCCCATCCACTGCCATTATATGACTATCAGACTGCACCGGTTTGAGTTAAAAATCTTCGTTTGTGTTCTGCTGAGGAAACGAAGTCACCTACATCTTGGATGCCCTGGGGGTAAGCAGATAAACATCAAATTTTCATTTTTGGGTGAACTATCCCTTTATTTGCAAATTGCAATATTGCATTTTATTTACTTTTCAAAGGCTTGTAAGCTGCAGTTTGCACTGTTTCAATAAATGGAACTAATTTTCTCAACACATCTTTGATTAATTTTGTCCAGCACTTATTTTGCAAGCTGTCTGATGTTTTTTGAGTTTATTTCAATTAATGAAAACACTTACAAGATGTCACCAAAATCACTCTGTCTCTTTTAAATCTATCAGAAAATGATGTACGTGTATCTAATTATATAGAATAGTATCGAATAATATCGAATCGAATCGAATCGTATCGTTGGCAAAATATCGTGATATATATCGTATCGTGAGCTGAATATCGTGTATCGTATCGTATCGTGAGATTAGTGTATCCTATTTCCTATGCCATATACCTTCTATGTAGATATCAGAGAACAATTTAAAATATTCTCTCAATGCATTCTATGGCACCTTTAAACACACATAAATACATTTAGACCACTTAACTTCATGATTGCTATCAGGATGTGAAGAGACCTTCAACCACCATAACAAAAAATGTCACCTATTGCACCTTTAATATACATTTTAGTACAATATTGTCAGTGTTGACAGTTTTTTTTTGGTTAAAATAGTTCAAAACAAAGATCACAGCAGAAAAGTCCACCTCTCTGAGCAACATACAGCGGCGTTTCGCTGGTGAATGATTCGGCGGTCCATTCATAAAGACTTGCTTCGTTCTTGAGTGAATCAAAACAAATTATTTGAAGGCATAAGGTTTACTTTCATATTTAAAAGTAGCTTATCTTAGCTTTTTTTTTTTTTTTTACATTTTTATATAAACATTTTTTTTCTTTCATGCTACATTTAAGCTTCATTAAACGTGTGTGAATGCATCTAAATGCTACTTCAGCTGCTTCTGTTTTTTCTGCAGTGGAAGGATCAGTTTCGTTAAAGGAACACTCCACTTTTTCTGGAAATAGGCTCATTCTCCAACTCCCCCCGAGTTAATAAGTTGAGTTTTTCCGTTTTGAAATCCATTCAGCCGTTCTCCTGTTCTGGCGATATCACTTTTAGCATAGCTTAGCATAGATCATTGAATCCTATTAGACTAATAGCATCGCGTTCAAAAATGACCAACGAGTTTCCATATTTGTCCTGTTTAAAACTTGACTCTTCTGTAGTTATATCGTGGACTAAGATCGGTGGAAATGCAAAGCTTCAACTTTCTAGGCTGATAAGATTAGGAACTACACTCCCATTCCGGCGTAATAGTCAAGGAAGTTTGCTGCCGTAATATGGCCGAAGCAGGCGCAGTAATACCACGCAGCACATGTGCAAATGCTAAACTAGCTGGGAACCCATTTCTGATAATACTCCGCCTGCTTTGGCCATATTACAGCAGCAAACTTCCTTGACTATTACGCCGGAATGGAAGTGTAGCTCCTAATCTTATCAGTCTAGAAAGCAGCTTTGAATGCAGCTTTGCATTTCCACCGGTCTTAGTCCACGATATAACTACAGAAGAGTCAAGTTTTAAATACAACAAATATGGAAACTCGTTGCTCATTTTTGAACGCGATGCTATTGGTCTAATAGGATTCAATGATCTATGCTAAGCTATGCTAACGGTGTGTTCACACGGGGCGCAAGCGTCAACGCTTAACGGAAGGCGTGGCTGATGTTTATGGTCATAGCAGCGTCAGCCAATGAAATGCTGCTCTTGAACAGGATGAACGTGATTGGCTGCCGCCTGGCCACTGTATTTGCATAGAGCGATCTGATTGGCTGACGCGGCGCTTCACTGGCGTTGCTCGCGGCAGAAGTTGAAAATTTCTCAACTTCTGTCGCGAGCAACGCGAGTGAAGCGCCGCCGACGGATCCACAATTCCTTTCGGCAAAGCTTGACGTCACCCATTCAAAGTCAATGGGAAGCGTTGACACTTGCGCCCCGTGTGAACACACCGTAAAAGTGATATCGCCAGAACAGGAGAACAGCTGAATGGATTTCAAAACGGTAAAACTCAACTTATTAACTCGGGGGGGGAGTTGGAGAATGAGCCTATTTCCAAAAAAAGTGGAGTTCCTTTAGTACCGATTTCATTTGATTGGTAACAGCCCTGTAGTGTCTTATTAAATGAAGTAAAATTATTAACAAAATATAAGAATTTGAAATGAAAGATGACGCATGCATTTAATACGGCTAGGGAAAATGCCCTTTAAAAAAAAGATCAAGAACTCAACTGAAATAAATTTAGTACGCAGTAACTTTAGTCATATAAAATACAACCACAAAATTGTGGCCAGTGAAAATGCTGAGTGGCTAGTCATTTTGGAAAACCACTAGCCCCAGAAAAGTTAACATCAAGCGGCGGTTGTGGCGTGTGTCAGGTGCGCTGGCGTGGAACGTGGATCAGCTGTCGTCGGGGAGCAGGGATCGTCTGATCCTGCAGCGGGACATCAGAGCGCCGCCGCTGCAGTCCGAACGCCGCCTGCAGGGTCACAGACAGGAAGTGTGCGGACTGAAGTGGAGCACCGACCACCAGCTGCTGGCCTCCGGAGGAAACGACAACAAGGTGCGTAGATGGGGTCCGAAACGCTTCATCACCGACCACATCAGACACGCATGCGACCACATCAGACACACGTGCGACCGCATCAGAAACGCATGCGACCACATCAGACACACATGCGACCACATCAGAAACGCATGCGACCACATCAGACACACACGCGACCACATCAGAAACGCATGCGACCGCATCAGACACACACGCGACCGCATCAGACACACGTGCGACCGCATCAGACACACGTGCGACCACATCAGACACACACGCGACCACATCAGACACGCGTGCGACCGCATCAGACACACATGCGACCGCATCAGACACACGTGCGACCGCATCAGACACACATGCGACCGCATCAGAAACGCATGCGACCACATCAGAAACGCATGCGACCACATCAGACACACATGCGACCGCATCAGAAACGCATGCGACCACATCAGAAACGCATGCGACCACATCAGACACACATGCGACCACATCAGAAACGCATGCGACCACATCAGACACACACGCGACCACATCAGAAACGCATGCGACCGCATCAGACACACACGCGACCGCATCAGACACACGTGCGACCGCATCAGACACACGTGCGACCACATCAGACACACACGCGACCACATCAGACACGCGTGCGACCGCATCAGACACACATGCGACCGCATCAGACACACGTGCGACCGCATCAGACACACATGCGACCGCATCAGACACACGTGCGACCGCATCAGACACACGTGCGACCACATCAGACACACACGCGACCACATCAGACACGCGTGCGACCGCATCAGACACACATGCGACCGCATCAGACACACGTGCGACCGCATCAGACACACATGCGACCGCATCAGAAACGCATGCGACCACATCAGAAACGCATGCGACCACATCAGACACACATGCGACCGCATCAGAAACGCATGCGACCACATCAGAAACGCATGCGACCACATCAGACACACATGCGACCACATCAGAAACGCATGCGACCACATCAGACACACACGCGACCACATCAGAAACGCATGCGACCGCATCAGACACACACGCGACCGCATCAGACACACGTGCGACCGCATCAGACACACGTGCGACCACATCAGACACACACGCGACCACATCAGACACGCGTGCGACCGCATCAGACACACATGCGACCGCATCAGACACACGTGCGACCGCATCAGACACACATGCGACCGCATCAGAAACGCATGCGACCACATCAGAAACGCATGCGACCACATCAGACACACGTGCGACCGCATCAGACACACATGCGACCGCATCAGACACACGTGCGACCACATCAGACACACACGCGACCACATCAGAAACGCATGCGACCACATCAGACACACACGCGACCACATCAGACACACACGCGACCGCATCAGACACACATGCGACCGCATCAGAAACGCATGCGACCACATCAGAAACGCATGCGACCACATCAGACACACGTGCGACCGCATCAGACACACGTGCGACCGCATCAGACACACGTGCGACCACATCAGAAACGCATGCGACCGCATCAGAAACGCCTGCAACCACATCAGACACGCGTGCGACCACATCAGACACACGTGCGACCACATCAGACACACATGCGACCACATCAGAAACGCATGCGACCACATCAGAAACGCATGCGACCACATCAGACACACGTGCGACCACATCAGACACACATGCGACCACATCAGAAACGCGTGCGACCACATCAGAAACGCATGCGACCACATCAGACACACGTGCGACCACATCAGAAACGCGTGCGACCACATCAGAAACGCATGCGACCACATCAGACACACATGCGACCACATCAGAAACGCATGCGACCACATCAGAAACGCATGCGACCACATCAGACACACGTGCGACCACATCAGACACACATGCGACCACATCAGAAACGCGTGCGACCACATCAGAAACGCATGCGACCACATCAGACACACATGCGACCACATCAGACACGCATGCGACCGCATCAGACACACGTGCGACCACATCAGACACACATGCGACCACATCAGAAACGCGTGCGACCACATCAGACACACGTGCGACCACATCAGACACACATGCGACCACATCAGAAACGCGTGCGACCACATCAGAAACGCATGCGACCACATCAGACACACGTGCGACCACATCAGAAACGCGTGCGACCACATCAGAAACGCATGCGACCACATCAGACACACATGCGACCACATCAGAAACGCATGCGACCACATCAGAAACGCATGCGACCACATCAGACACACGTGCGACCACATCAGACACACATGCGACCACATCAGAAACGCGTGCGACCACATCAGAAACGCATGCGACCACATCAGACACACATGCGACCACATCAGAAACGCATGCGACCACATCAGACACACATGCGACCACATCAGAAACGCGTGCGACCACATCAGAAACGCATGCGACCACATCAGACACACATGCGACCACATCAGAAACGCATGCGACCACATCAGAAACGCATGCGACCACATCAGACACACGTGCGACCACATCAGACACACATGCGACCACATCAGAAACGCGTGCGACCACATCAGAAACGCATGCGACCGCATCAGACACACATGCGACCACATCAGAAACGCATGCGACCACATCAGACACGCGTGCGACCACATCAGACACGCGTGCGACCACATCAGACACACGTGCGACCACATCAGAAACGCATGCGACCACATCAGACACACGTGCGACCACATCAGAAACGCATGCGACCACATCAGACACACGTGCGACCACATCAGACACACACGCGACCACATCAGACACACACGCGACCACATCAGACAAACACGCGACCACATCAGACACACGTGCGACCACATCAGAAACGCATGCGACCACATCAGACACACATGCGACCGCATCAGACACACATGCGACCACATCAGAAACGCGTGCGACCACATCAGACACGCGTGCGACCACATCAGACACGCGTGCGACCACATCAGACACACGTGCGACCACATCAGAAACGCATGCGACCACATCAGACACACGTGCGACCACATCAGAAACGCATGCGACCACATCAGACACACGTGCGACCACATCAGACACACACGCGACCACATCAGACACACACGCGACCACATCAGACAAACATGCGACCACATCAGACACACGTGCGACCACATCAGAAACGCATGCGACCACATCAGACACACACGCGACCACATCAGACACACACGCGACCGCATCAGACACACGTGCGACCGCATCAGACACACGTGCGACCACATCAGACACACGTGCGACCGCATCAGACACACATGCGACCGCATCAGACACACGTGCGACCACATCACGCTTGTAGCATAAACATGAATGTGTTCTGAAGTGTCCAGTGAAGCTCCACCTTCTCAGCTGTCAGTCATTTGAAGAAGTTTGCTCAGCGATGAGAAGATCTGAGCGGCGTCTCTGTGGTTCTCTGCAGTTGTTGGTGTGGAATCACTCCAGCGTTCTCCCCATGCAGCAGTACACGGAGCATCTGGCCGCGGTCAAAGCCATCGCCTGGTCTCCTCATCAACACGGGCTGCTGGCGTCCGGAGGCGGGACGGCCGACCGCTGCATCCGCTTCTGGAACACGCTGACGGGTCAACCGCTGCAGTGCACCGACACCGGATCGCAGGTCTGCAACCTGGCCTGGTCCAAACACACCAACGAACTGGTACGTGCTGCTGACCTCAAAACCACCGTCAGCTCTTTCGCTAAACCGGCACCGTCAGAGTCATGTGTTTGTAATGTTGCGTTGTTGCTTTTAGTTTTGCAATATTGCTTTTTTCTCCTTTGGGTTTCATTTAGTAAAAATGGAACAAATGCAGAACACTAAGATATGGATTTATTTACTCATTACTCAGATGATGGTTAACCACAGCTGTCTGTCTGTCTGCAGGTCAGCACTCACGGATATTCTCAGAATCAGATCCTGGTGTGGAAATATCCGTCTCTTACTCAGGTTGCTAAGCTAACGGGTCATTCCTACAGAGTCCTTTACCTGGTAAGATCACACTAACCTGTTTGAGGTTGAGAAGATCTGTCAAATGAGTTCACATTACCCAGTCATGTTCCTGTGTTTGGTCAGTTTAATGTCGTGCTGATAGTGGTTGCTGTGTATTTTAAGGCCATGTCTCCAGATGGAGAAGCCATCGTCACTGGAGCCGGAGACGAGACGCTGCGATTCTGGAACGTTTTTAGCAAAATGAGGTCAACGAAGTAAAGAGACACATCAAACACTGATGACTTCACATGAGAAACTGATATAAACACACCGCTTTAGTGAAAAATGCAGTGGAGGTCCACACAGAACACATCTGCGCATCTAAAAGCGTGAGACGCAGAGCTCAGGAATGGTTTTTAAGAAGCGCAGCAAAGAAAGCCTCCTCCGCCTCAAATAAAGAGAAGCCCCTGTCTGCAGCCTGCAGATCGAGGCGGGGCTGAATCTGGGGCGGGGCTTCACGTGTCGCCCCGCCCCAGATTCAGCCCCGCCTCGATCCGCAGGCTGCAGACAGGTGCACTTGCAAATAAATCCGTTGCCATGCCGATGCCATACTGCAAACAAAAGCTTGCGATGCTTGCCCCGCCTCTGGGGTGTTCTGATTGGGTCCAGTGTTTTGGAGCGTTGAGCCGCGCTGCGGGTAAACGTTCCGATTTCTTCTAAATTGACACGCGTCTTAAAACACGGCACTGGCATGTGAGACACCGCAAAAACGTGAGCGCAGCAATCCGACACGTCCGTCTAGCGTGTTTACACAAAAAACAATAGCAAAGTAGAGCATCGGAATGAAAAAACAGTTCTGTGTGAACGACCCCTGAATTATCCATATAAATATTAACAAAAGAGTTGGGAAAAGTAATAAAATGTTCAAGGTAACTAACTTTATATTACTGTGTTATAGAGCAGAAATCTGCACATGCATTTATTAACTTCCAAATCCTATCATTTCTCCTCATTAGTTCCAGTAATTTCAGCTCACAGAGGAAATGATGTGTTTCCTTGTTTTTTGTTTCTTCAGGAGTCCATATCAGTTCTGAATCTCTTCACACGGATCCGATAATAACGGTGATCCTAGGAATCAATAAACTGATCATCAGTCACATGGCCTCCCCAATTCCTCTTGTGCTGTTTGACAACAGGAAGTGATGGAGGTGGAACAGGAAGTCTGATGTTAGGAGACTGTCATTACTGCCAAATAACGGCGCGTGTCATTCGAGATTGTTTTACGTCACCGCTGTGCTTTCTCGTTTTACAGATTATTAATATTGTTCTACAGATGATTATGATTTGTTTGTTCTGTCTGCCTTACGTCAAACATCATTGAAGCCTTATGTAGTTGTTGTTATAGAGAGATGCTTTTGTTTCTTTTAAGGGAAAAACAACCTTTTAGAGGCTTTTTACAATCAGAAGTTTAAAAAAAATCATTTTACGTTACGCCTCAGAGTCGCTAATCGGGTGTTTGAAGCGATTGTGTTCGATTCGTTTGACTCGATTCATTCGATTCGTTTGATTCGATTCGTTTGACTCAATTCGTTTGATTCAGATTACGGACTGATTCAGATGATCGTGTCACGACTGCTCGGAGATTCCTGTAGTTTCTCCAGAATCGGACGGGATTCACGTCTTCAGATGAGAAACACTGAGCTTTATTTGAGTTCAGGTGATTGTTTTCTCCAGGTGTTTACATGATTTTCAAGCTTCCTGAATCAGGTTGAGTTTTTATTGTTTTTACTGCGGCGTGAATGACGGATGTTTGTTGTCGTGGAGTTTTGTTATTTATTGGTTTGGAGTCGATGTGTGTTGAGTGATGAGTGTTCGGTGCCATAAACGGCTGAATCACTAAAACAGCCTCAAAGAACGAAACTACTACACAAAAGAACATAACAGAACATAGATATATTGATTTCATAACAGTGAAAAGGAATAAAAAACATGTTCCTCATACCCAAGGTGTGTGTGTTTTAATTGTGTGTGTGTTCTGGTATACACTATATTGCCAAAAGTATTGGACACCCCTTCTAATGAACAGGTTTGACTACTGTAGTGATTTCCATGAGTACAAATCCTAATGTTTAAGCATATAATGATATTCTAGGGGATTGTGTTCTTCTAATTTGATAGCAACAGTTTTG